>NW_003020049.1:1142469-1145851 GCF_000006335.3 Candida tropicalis MYA-3404 | reverse complement strand
AAGCCATAAATTAGCTAACCAGCAGCACTGATCTAGCAGACCATCTAGAACATGATCCTTAGTTGTTTTCTGGATGGATCAGAACCATGGATTTGTAAAGATCTTTTATTAATAAACATTCTCATTTGTTCATACAACACCCATTGTATAGTTGATTCAATACCTCCAAGATAAGAAGCACTTAACCCTTTATATAAACCAGTAAAACCTTCATGTTTAATAACTGATTTAAGACAATCCCATGAATTTTTATAATTTTTACCCTTTGATTTATCCAATTGTAATCTTGTTTTAATCAACCAAATAGGATTTGTAGCAGTTGAAGTAACAAACCCAGCATTTATACCAGAAACTAAATGCATCCAAGTTTCTTCATTTGGTTGCTGTTTATCTTTACTAAAATTTTTAACCAAGAAATCTTTACTTGCTCCATAGGTGAAAAAATTAATTGATCTTGCAGGAATAACACCAACTAAATTAGGTCCTAATCCTTTAAATAATGATCTAACACCTTCACTTTGATACATTCCTCTTAACACAGCCCCTGTTTCTCCCAAATGTTGAAAAGCTTGAATTAAAGGATTACCAGATTTAGGTACCTTATTATACATAGTATGATAAACATCCGATTGCAATCTAGTTTTAATAACATCTAATGGTGAAGTAACTACTGCTCCAACAGTACCACCAACACCACCAGCAACAAAATGAACCCAAGGTTTAGTTTCTTTCTTTGTAATAGAAGGTGATGATGATGATGATGATGATGATGATGTATTCATTTCAGAATTTGGTTTATCCGAGGAAGAATTCAATTCAAATTCAAGATCTTCGGCAGTTTTAAAAGTAGATGATTTTTCATCAGAAGCTAAGTATGGAAATGCAGCTTCTGCTTCTTTTTCTAAAACTTCTAACTTTTTTGCTTCTTTTTCACCTTTTGACATCCCTATTTTAATTTTAAGTTTTTCTTTTTTTTTAATTGTATGTATCAGTTGATTATTAAATAGTAATTGTTCAAGTAAATAAACCGTTTCAACGATGAACAAGACCAGAAGATATAGAATGAACGGTCTATAAATAAACTAAAGGGGGAAGAGGGTATCCTTAAAAACGTTTGTGATGTATAACAAGGTGAAACAAAAAAAAATAAAAACCTCTTGTTAAAACAAAAAAAAAATAAAAATCTTCACAACCATCATCTTACTAAAATTTTCATTGTCGGGAGTATAGTTCCCATCACGTGAAATATTATTTTACACATACTAAAAAGAAGAAAAATAAATGCAACTTTGTATATGTACTTTTTCTTTTCGTATAGAACAAATCCAATATAATATTCTATTTAAGTGTTTTGATGAAATTATCAAGATTATATTCTTCTTCGTATTGTGATTCGTCCCACAAGTCACCTAATTCACCAACAGCTCCTGCAGCTTTACCTGTAAGACCACCAGCAATATCATCTGGAATATTGCCATGAGCACCACTAGCACCAGCAGCAGAAGAGGAACCGTCACCTCCATTGGTACCATTCTCATCTTTAACAGTGTCTTCAATCTTAGCACTATCATCGACATCAAACAAGTCCAATAATTGATTAGTATCCATAGATTGTAATCCAGCATTTTGTTGGTTGACAATTGTCGATGCAATATTCATCTTAAATTTTTGCAAACCCATAATCTTTTCTTCCAAAGTATCCTTAGTAATCAATCTATAAACATTGACTACCTTCTTTTGACCCAATCTATGTGCACGATCCATAGCTTGCAAATCATTCATTGGATTCCAATCGTGTTCGACAAATATAACAGTATCGGCCCCAGTCAAATTAAGACCTAAACCACCAACTTTAGTAGTCAATAACAACACATCAATTGAAGGGTCTTCATTAAATTTACGGACAATCGATTGTCTATCTCTTGGATCAGTACTACCATCCAATCTCATAAATGTAACCGATGGCAAGTATTTTCTTAACAAGTCATTTTCAACCATATCTAACATATCTTTTAATTGACAGAAAATCAATGCTCTATGCTGTGAGATAACACCTTCTGCAGATATGAGTTGTTGATTCTTCTTCTTAGTACTTTTGTTGTAATCAGAATCTTGAGTACCAATACCACATTCTAAAAGCAAATTTTTCAATGAAAGCAATTTTGGAGCATGTTCAATATCATCCAAGGATGAATTTCTAGAAACTAAGAATTTATTGATTTCAGGATATTTTGGATGTTGAGGAGACATAACCAAAGAAGGATGATTACATAATTTTCTCATATACTGCAATGCTTGGAAAACATGAGTTTTACCTTCTTTCTCAGATCCTTGAACTTCACTCTTGATACTCTCTTTCTGACTCTTTGCAAAATCCTTATACAACTTACGTTGCAAGTCGCTCAATTCACAATAGTAATCTTGAATGATTTTTGGAGGTAAATCCGACAACACATCTTCCTTAAGACGACGCAACATAAATGGCAAAACTTGCTTATGCAACGACTCCAATGCTAAAGCACCAGCTTCTTGTTCTTTGGACGATGTCTTACTATTTCTACTAGCCGCGATTGGCTTAGCAAACTTTTCGTGGAAAACTTTTTCAGTACCCAAGAATCCCGGCATCAAGAAATCAAATAAGGACCACAATTCCAAGACATTGTTTTGAATTGGGGTACCTGACAAAATCAATCTATGCTCGGCACGAACACGTTTGACCGATTTGGATAGTTTGGAACCGGCATTCTTAATAATATGACCTTCATCCAAAACACAATAATTATAGTCCTGCAAGGTCACATGTTCAACATCGTTTCTTGCGACATCATAAGATGTAACCACAACATCAACATCTGGAATTTTACTTCTTAATGGAGCTCTTATACTTGGATTACCAGCATAGACAAGAACTTTCATAAACGGAGCATATTGATTAAGTTCTTGTTCCCAATGACCAGTCAATGATGGAGGACAAATAACCAAAGACGGTAATCTTCTATACTCAGCAGAACCTGTTTCTGCAAATTTCTCAGCTCTGATGTGATGGTCTGATGACATGATACAAATAGTTTGTAAAGTTTTACCCAAACCCATATCATCACACAAGATGCCGTGTAAGTGGTATTTGTTCAAAAAAGCCAACCAGTTAACACCTTCTTGTTGATACTTACGCAAAGTAGCTTTGATTGTAACTGGCAAATCAAATGGTTTGATCTTGGTAGGATCCATCATTTGTTGGATGAAATCTCTTTCTCTGTCTCTACCTTCAAGTAATTCTTGAGGCATATCTTCTGGATCCGGGATACCAGCTTCCAATGGAACTAACTTGATAATAGATGCAAATGTAGTAGTTGCCAACACACGAACATCATGGATCGGAATC
>NW_003020049.1:1057348-1142358 GCF_000006335.3 Candida tropicalis MYA-3404 | reverse complement strand
TGAAATATGATAAATTGTTTCCATAGCACTGTCCTTTCTTAACAACCACTTGCAATTTTCAACATGGTAAACAGAATTAACCAAAAAGGTGGAATGCTTTAGTCGGGAACACCGAACCAATTGTTGCCAAACATTTTGCAGTAGAGTATCTGAAAACTGAATATTCGGATTGCAATCCAGGTAACAACAATTCCAAATTATCTGTGATATCAGGATACAATGACTTGTCCATTTTTGGCAACAAGGCACGCACGATCCCCAAAGCATCAATCACACTTTGACCTTTCATTTCATCCAGGGCAACTTCTTCAGTATTAGCCAATAATTTCAATGGTTCAATCATTAATTCTTTCAATTTAGGAACTTCGACAAATAATTGGGATTTATAGAGGAGCAATAATTGTTCCAATGCCATCAAAGCACCATTTCTTTTAACTCTTGCTTCACGAACAGCTTTCTCATGAGCTGCAATATCTGCAGGATCAAGTTGTGCTTCCTCCTTTCTCAATGATAAAATATTATCCTTGTAAATGACATTATGATGGAATTCTGGAACTTCAGAAGTGTCAACACACAAAAATGCACACAAGTTTTTAACAATCTTGTCAACTGCACCTTTTTTACCAGATTTATTAAGCAATTCAACTAATTTGGCAACAGAACAAACAGATCTTTTTTGTAAGACCAATGTCTCTTCCAGTTTGACACTTTCCATTAATGACTTGATAATTGGGTTAAGTTTTTTAGGTACTCCTGTCAAAGCCAAGCTTGCAGCCGCATAACCAGCTAATATACTGTTTGTTCTTGATGCCAATACTGAACGAGATTCTTCTATAGCTATTTGTATTCTATGTTTGGTATCTTCAAGAGCTTGATTTGCTGACATTCTATGACTTGCGGATAAATGTTTCTTTAACTTATCAAAAGTTTCATGAACTATCTTTTCAGCATTTTCAAGTCCAAATGCACCAGGACCAGCTTCGGCTTCTCCTTGAATAACAACAGGCATTTGTGGAATCTTGGAAGAAGAAATCTTCGCAGTATTTATAAAAACATCAAACAACTGCAAGCATGCTGTTCTGACAGATTTCAAAGTAGGAACCAATTCTCTAAATGCAGGCAATGATTCTGGTTTTTGCAAGACATTAGTTAGTGGCTCAGCTAATAATTCAACAACTTTGGCTGGTATTTCTATTGATCTTTCATGTAATGCATTTGCGTACTCTTCTATAACAAAAGATGCCAATAATCTAGAAGTAGCATGACACGATTTCAAGTAACCTAATAATGCTTCGAAAATTTTTAATAATTTGTCTTCGGTGGTAATGTATGACAATGTCTTACCAAAGGCAGTGGCAGCCGCGCATCTCATACCAATCAACTTATCGTAACCAATCAACAGCACATCACCTTTATAAATTGGGGAATCAATATTAACTTTCAAATCTTCAATAGGGATATCACTGACTGGTTCTTCCGATTTACGTTTCTTACCACGACGATCATCATCTTTTAATGGTCCCAACATTTCACCCGATGGTCTCATAATTAACTCAGTACTCATGTAATAATTGTGTCTTGAAATACCAATTGGCGTCATTGTCAATGTCAATAGAGCCTGTGATTGCTTGGTGAAAACAGTATCCATATTTGTTTTAGTATGATTCATTTCCAACAAGAACTTGTTGTATACTTGAATGGATAGTTGCAAAACATCTGGTTTCTGTTCCACCAACAAGTTCTGAAAGATCAATCTCAACGCTTTAGCGGTGATCCAAGTTTTTGTAGTATTGTCTTCAATATTTAAGAATTCCAAGATGGTTCTTAACACAGCTTTTCTCACATTTGTAATAGAATGTCTCAAAAATGGAAACAATCTTGGCACTAAATTTTCAAATGAGTTGGATTTATCCTCAGTAGCACCTTGCTGCATAATTTCAATAACTTCTTTATGACTACACAACTTGGCCAACAAATCCATAACAGAACCAATGGAAGCAGATAAATCATCGCGCAAGTTGACCAAACAGTCCCAAATGACTGACAATAAAGTGGCGACAACATTCTTTCTCGTGGTGACAAACTGTTCTGCAATCGGGCTTAATGTCAAAGCAGCAACTGATTGAACATCATCATCACTTTCTTTCAACCCGCTCAACACCATGTCAACCACGTCATCAAACATATATGGATTGCTTAATAAGATATCCGTTCTGACACTAACAAGATATCTGACACCAAGTATACCACCATGTTTAGCTTCCCAGCATTTTGGAACAAGATCTTTCTGTAGAACCATAGAGTTCAAACAATCAAAAACTTTCAAGACGGTTTCTTCATTCAAATGAATTAATAACGCAGCTAGTGTTTGCGCACCAGATTCACGAACAGGAGCAACAACAGTATCGGAAACATAATCACCGAATCTATCAAGAACAAATAAAACACAAAGACGAACAGCTAAATCTTCAAGAGTTGCAGCATTATTTCTATTATTCTCTTCTAAACTCTTATTCATCACTCTACCTGCACCACCTCCATGTTTTTTGACTAATTCTCTCAAACCCAATGCAGCCCCATGTCGTATTTCCCACTTGTCATCGAACAAGTCAGCTAATAACAATTCATACACCCCTTGGAATTGCCATATTAGACCTGCGACTTTTGCATGTTGCGACAAGATTGGTGACAATTCAGCGACTTTAGCTTCAACAACCAATTTTTCACCACCTTGTTGAGATGTAACATCAAACTGTGGGTTTGAGTCCTTTCCATTTTTACTATTATCGTCAATATCCATACCTTCTCCATTCTCAATCATTTTTCTAGAAATAGAACTTTGAGAAATATCAACTGAGCGTACTTTGTTAGCACCATGTTTGGCATTTGCTTTAGCTCTTCTTTTTTGCATAGCCTTTAATCTAGCACTCGATACTGGTTTACTTGGGGTTTCATTTGGATTTGGTGTAGGTGATAATGATTTTGATTTTGATTCTGCTTCTTGCTTGAGTCCCGGCTCCTGTTTGATACCTGGTTCTTGTTTTAATGTAGGTACAGGTGTTTGACCGTCTTTTTCATCTGGGGTAGTTTGCTTATCTGGCTTCTCATTGGGTATAACACTACTTCTGTGTCTTTTAATTCTACCAATCAATGTAACATCGTTGGTATAATCCTCTATGCAATTGTCATCGGCTTTAGAAGCCAAAAATTTTGTTCCACATTTGATCAATTCATGCAAACTAAAAGCATCAAAACTGACTAAATTTGATAAATTATCATCCATTTTCTTTAATTCTTCTTCTCGTTCTTTCTTAATAACAATTTCATCATCTTCAACTTCTTTCTTAATAATTGGATCACTTTGTTCTTCTCTTTTAAGCAAATCATCCTCCTCTTTTTCTTGTTTTAGTAGGGTTTCAGAATTTGGGTCCCATAACTCAGCATTATTTACAATTCCACCAAATGCTCTTGCGGCCGCAATTCTGGTTTCCCATTTTGGTGATTTCAAAAATGGATAGACTCTTCCCAATAGACTCAATATATCTTCAGGGTGGGCTTTAGCTAGATCGGACAATTGATCAGCAGCTGTGTTTCTAATAAAAGGTGTAGATCCTGTTTCTAATAAAACGACTAATCGATCTAATCTTGACATCTTGTAGAAATATGAGTGTGTGTGGTTGTAAAAAAAAAATAAATTAAATTCCAATAAACTGTATATAAACAAGCGACACGCGGTGGATTATGTAAGTCGTGAAATACTTGTATACTTTTCTATAATGATAGTCGTGCACCGTGTTGAAGTGTCTGCGTGTGAGAATCAATTTTTCTTTTTTGTTTATTGTGGGTGAAATGATTTTTGAGGAGATGGGAAATTTTAATCAGTATTTATATTCACTTGAAACATCAGTTCAACAACAGAAAGAGAGTGAGCGATGCACAGAAAAAAAAAGTGCAAAAAAAAAAAATACACGCGCGACAATTTTTCTTTTTTTTTTAGTTTGTATTTCCTTCTCTTTTTTTTTGTTTCTTCTATTTCAAATGAATTTGCCCACGTACCAATCGAATAACCACAAAAGGGGTGGGAATCAAGAGTAATGTAGTCCTCGAAGGCGTGTGGAGTTAGGTAAATATATTGTACATTCTATATGTCTCTTTAAATGCATGGGGGAAATTATATCAATATCATGCAAAAGATCTTATGATGCCAATGATTAGGTCCTCACGTATATTTTCTCCTATTAACTTATTCTACCCAATAATACACACCCTTTTTTTTTTGACAACCCTTTGAAAGCCAATGGATACACCCATACTCATATCCATAAGAATTAAAAAAAGAAGCGTTGCTTATCTTTTTTTTTGCCTTCAACATCTTCGTGTTACAATTTACATGAATTGAAAGTAAAGTTTTTTTTTTATGGTTTATGATAAACTTTTACTTGGGTGTTCATTGTTTTGTTAGAGGAAAGATCAACATAGAACAGGATGTCGGACAACATACTTGAATAATCTCATTTTTTTTTGCTTTTCAAATTTATGATAATGGGTCAATTTCAGATTAAATACCAGTTTATAATCTTGCCATTCCATCGACAAAAAGAAAAGTGAACACTCATCAATGTTACACTCCACCCAGCCCCTTTTTTGTTTACGACAAACCCCATAGGAATCAAAATCTCCGGGCAAAAAGAAAAATTGCTATTGGAATAATGATGGAATATTGATTTTTTGTTTTTTGTTTATTTTGGTCAGTCCTATACACATCATCGGTAATGTTTATTTTTTACTTCTTAATAGAACCTACTTACAATTTCGTATATCATTAAGTGAACTTCTTTTCTCTGGAAGCTCTTGCTTCTTGTTTCTTGGATTCAACATCATCTCTTGTGGCATTATAATGGATGTTAGTATCTTGATTCATTGGATTTTCTGGAGATTTTTGGAATTCTTTGAAAAGCAAGTTTTTAATTTGATTCAATCTTAAACCAGGGTTTTCCTTTCTCATTTCTGGCAATCTCTTTTCTTCGTATGCATTATAAGCGGCCTTGACTCTTCTTTCTGGATGTCTATCAATATCTTTATTACTGACACCACCACCAGTACTGGTCAATGCCAATGCTTCCAAGGCACTATCAAGACCGGATGCACTTAATTCAGGGATATCCTTATTGAAGTCCAAGAAATCATCAATCTTACCAGCTCTTCTTTGGGCAACCTTTTCAGCACCTCTGTTCTTAGCTTTCACTGGTTTGGAAGGCATGCTTGCTTCTTCAGCAGCTAATAATGCATCACGTTCGGCTTTCTTACGAGCAGCTTCTTCTTTCTTAAATTGTTCTTCTTCTTTCTTCTTATTACCTTTTTTAGATCCTTGTTCCCATTTGGAGGCTTCTTCGTTTTCTAATTGATCCAAGGCTTCTTGTTTCTTTTTGGCTGCTTGTTCAGCTTTACGGGCATTTCCAGCTGCTTTCTTTGAGTTTTCTCCTGAGTTTTTCTTTGCCATTGTTGTTATGTAATTTGATGTGACGTGATGTGTAGAAGAAGAAAAAGTAGTATAAGCTAGTGTTGCCAGGTTTTTTTTTTCAGATTTTTTTTTTTTTTTATTTGGTGTCGGCCGATCGTTCATCGATATTGCCAATTATGCGAACTATGGAAAAGGGTTGCATGATTAAAATATCAAGAGATTATAGAATAGTACAGAAAAAAAAAAATCGAACATGAAACAGATATTTTCATTTGTGTATTGAGATCTTTATAACTTATTAGGTCTAAATACAACTCTGCCGGTGATTTTACCCTTGTCTAAATCATCAAGATATTTCGGTAATGAATTAAAATCCGCAACATGAACATTTGGCTTAATCAAACCTTTTGCAACCCATTTCATACATTCAATTTGTTCAGCAGAACTACCACCAAAATTAAAAATGATTTCAACTTCACGTATACCTAACTTGTAATTTGGAATAAACAATTTCGATCTTCCTAAACCAATCATCAATATCTTACCTCTTGATTTAATGTACTTGTCAGACACATTAAAAGTTGGTTGAATTCCAACAACATCAAAAATCAAATCAAATGACATTGGTTCGTGACTGGATTTACCTAAATCAGTATAATATTCACTAGCACCATATTCCAAAGCCAATTTTTCAAGTTCTGGTTTAACATCAGTGGCCACAACATAACAATTATAGTTTTTCAATATCTGAATAGCATTCAAACCCAATCCACCACAACCCTGAACCAAAACTTTAGTAGTTGGCAGTAATAAATGTTGAACTTTCTGAATTGCATGGAATGGTGTTAATACTGAATCTGTAGACACAGCAGCTTGCTCAAAAGTAACACCATCAGGAATAGGTAACAATGTACGTAAATTTTTAATCAACAAATATTGTTGAAATCCACCATCTTCATTCAATCCATAAGCTTGATTAGATGCATCACATCTACCATCATGACCTTGACGACAACTTTCACAAGAACCACATGCTTGTGCAATGGTTAATGCAAATTTTCCCCCTTTTTTATATACTGGATGATTACTCAAATTTGAACCAACTTGACTGATTTGACCAGCAATTTCATGCCCCATGACAAATTTAGTAGCAGTTTTTAAAGGTGGTAAACTTTCAATTGGTCCCCCAATTAATGTATGTGGATCAGAAAGACATAATCCAGCTGCTTCAATTTTTAATAATACTTCATTTGGACCAGGAGTCGGAATGGCAATATTGGTGAATTTTTGAATAGTCTTGTGGCCCGCTACGTAACCAAAACCTTGTTGGGTAGGCATTTTAATTTGTGTTGTTGAATATATAAATATTGAATTTGAAGGAGATTCATGTCTATATTTATACTTGGAAGATTGTTCTTCGATCCATAAGAATTGTGGGGAATATAGAGAGGGGGACAGCTGAGCGGATTATTTTTTTTTGGGTAAGGTGTTGATTGAGTGAACGGATTTATTTTTAATTTTCCATGTTTGCATCCATCATCGTTTAGAATTAGGGGGGAATTGTTACCACCGAAGGTATCTTCCTTCTTTTAACTACATCAATACTATTCGGAGACAAATATTCTATTATAATTAGGAAAAAAAGTATACTACTATACATAAAGTGAAAAAAAAACAGAAAAGTTACCATAGGCAAAATTAATGAATAAATAACGAACTGAAAGATATAAAAAAGCAAAAACACAACTGGAAACCAAATATAACCTAATGAACTTTTCTTTTTTAATTATTTTGCCTGTTTAATCATTTATAGAATCATGAAAATATAAAATGTAATTGTGGGGAGGAGATAAGGTGGGAAGGCTCTTATACTTTTTGTTTTTTAGCAGATGGTTCTTCGGCAGCTTCTTGCTCAGCAACATCTTCTTCTTTACCATTACTTACTGGTTTCAAAAGTGGAGTATTAGCTGTACTTTGTTCAGCATGGAAATCTTTAATAATAGAATCAACATCATCAATGTTTAATTGTCTAACATCACCCAATTTTTTAATTTTATTAGTAACATCTTTAACTTGATCATCAGTCAAGTGCAAGTTCAATTGTTCAACTCTTGATTTAATAGCATTCCAACCAGTCAATCTGTTGGCGAAATGAATATATCTAGTCAAACCGAAATCATTTGGATTCAAAATTTCATATGTGGATGGGTTAGCCAAGATAGCTTTAGCATGGATACCAGCTTTATGGGTGAAAGCACAGAAACCAGTGATTGGATTGTTAAATGGAATGTTAATTTGAACGGCATCAGCAACCAAGTTTTCCAAGTCTCTCAATTTGTGTAATTTATATTTGGACAAGACATAATCACGATCAGCAGTGATCATTCTAGCCATCAAGGCACCTAAAGGTGTAATACCATTTCTTTCACCAATACCCAAAACACTGACATCAATCAATTTAGCACCAGCTTCCAAAGCAGTGTAAGCATTGGCAATGGCACAACCAGTATCGTTATGGAAATGACATTCAATATCACAAGAAACAACAGATTTTAAAGTTTTAACCAATTCGTAAACTTGTCTTGGGTTAGCACAACCAACGGTATCAGCAATACCAACTCTGTTGACACCAATTTTGTCAACAGTACGGTAAATGTTCAACAAATCAACAATATCGGATCTAAAAGAATCTTCAGATGAGAATCTAATTTCAATACCTTTGGATTTGACAAATTCAATAACTTCAATGGCACTTTGAGCAATATAGTTCATATCTTTACCATGAGAATATTGTCTCAAGAATTGAGAAGTACCAATGACAACATCAACACCATCGACACCGGTTTCAACGGCAACTCTAGCATCATCCATATGACATCTAATGTGAGTTAAAATTTTGGCTTTTAAACCCAATTTACAAATGGCTTCACAATCTCTTCTTGATTGTTCAGAAGCAACAGGGGAAGTCAATTCAATGTAATCAACACCGAAATCATCCAAAGCTTTAGCAATTTCGATTTTCTTTTCAGTGGTGAAGAAAGCATTGGCAAATTGCTCACCTTCTCTTAAAGTTGATTCGATAACTTCGAATTTGTTAACGTTGGATAAGAAATCAGATGGGTTTGGACCGTATGGATTAGAAGGAACAGACATGATTGTAGATAGTAATATGAAATTAAGAAATAATTATTAATGATGAAAAGAAAAAGAAGAAGAAAAAAGGAAAAGTAAAAAATAAAAAAAAAAACCAAAATTCAGAATAAAGTTGATCTTTAAATAATGCTGTGAAAATTGTGAAAATTTTTCTTTCCAGCTATTATTCCTCCCCTCATAATATGTGAGTAATTGTGGGATGTGAAATGAAAATGTTTACCGCGCGGTATAGGAGCAAGCAGGAGAGGACCCAGGCGATAACGAATTGCTGCTAATTTTGTGCGACACACACTCCGATAAAAATTTTTTTTTTTTTCTAGTTTGCCATTTTTGTACTATGGTTCTATTATGACTCATATTTTACCACTATGATATTTTATATAACCAAACACATTTCTTCCTATGAGAAGAGAAGAAAATTTTTTTTCCCCCAGCCAATGTCACGTGCACAATAAATGAATAATTCTACTTTGTTCAATTGGCCACACTGTCTTGCAAAAAAGGAGATCAACGTATTGTAATTCTATTACTCTAACAAATGAACAATGGCTAATTTAGTCATTATTGTATGTGTGTATCAAACTTGTTATTTTATTACTCATATAAAAAAAATGTCTTCAAATTGCCCCAAGTTCAAGTATTGCGTCATCATTGTAATGAGAATTGGTTGCCAAAAACAGAAAGAGATTTTTTTCTTCTTTACTTTCAATTACGGCACTCCACGAATTTACTCATCTTTTCAGACGGTGAATGCAATAGAAAAAAAAAAGATAACTCCGGCGCAGCGGTTGCGGATTGACAGGACTAAACTAAATCAAGAACACCATCAGCAAACGGTAATATCATCTAAAAACACTAACTGAGACCGAATATGCTCCTGCTTAATCCACTTGTGCATAGATAATTGATTTGTCGCAAAAAAAAATATAACACGCTTAAAATACTAAACACTAATAAGTATAAAGATATATAAAACAAATTTACTGACTAACAAAAATAATAATAATCAAAAGAGAAGAGTGCTGTAGAATACTTATGTACAAACAGCCTCCTCTTTTAATTTGTTCTTTGAATATTTTATCATTTTAAAAATAACAGAAAAACACAATCAATATGTTTCACCCAAAAGGATAACCAACTTTACTTCTAAACTTCAATAGATACCATCTTGACAAATCTATACATCTCTTCTTTCATTCTAATAACCTCAATATTCTTGATATTCAATTTACCATTCATTCTATCAACGATAGATTTCACGATAGTATTGATTTCTTGGTTCTTCATCCCGGTGATGCTCTCCCAGTTCAAAACGTATTTGTTTTTGAGAACTCTATTTTCTTTAATTATAGCCAATTTGAAACAGCCAATAATCAATTTCTTCAACTCAAATCCCATATCATTATAATTGACAAAATTATTAGTTTGATTCAAGTATCTCAACAAATAAATAATATCCATATATCTAAACAAGTAAATAACAGCTTTCAAAAAAACAGGTAATGTTAATCTTAATCTACTGGTCAATAATAATAAGAACTTGTCTAATGGTAATTCATTTGGTTTTTGATTTCTTGGGGATTCTGGTGGGAAGGAATTTTGAATCTTGGCAGTAACGTATTTGACAATAATTGTCATAATCTGAGTTTGTTCAAGTTTACGTTCAGCCGGAGAAAGTTCCTTGGAAGATGATGCGGTTGCTAAAGTGGTCGAAGATTGTTTGACAGATTTAGTGACATCTTCAATTGTTAAAGTTGGTTGAGAACGAGCTTTGGCAGTTCGTTTAACCTTTTGGACATCTTGATGAACCACTGGCGTTGGATGATGAAGTTGAGCAGACTGCAGCTGCGCTTCATTCAGTTGTTGTTGTTGTTGTTGTTGTTGCGCTGATGATGTTCCACGTTCGGATAAATTACTTGGAATGGTAGTAGGGGTTGGTTGCAAAGATCTTTGTTTTTTCCACCCATGACTGGACTCTTTATTCATAACAGATGATTCGATATCTTCATCATCAGATACTAATGATGGAATATTGATAAACTCGCTAAAGTCATCCTTCAAATCCTCGTTATTTTGTACAGTCATGATGTCCAAAGATGACTCATATGAAAAGTCACTTTTGCCACCATTCTTATGGTTTCTACCTGCTTCCAAGAAAATAAATTGCGAAATATTACTCAAATCAGTGTCAACTGTTGCTTTGGTGGTAGAAAGGTTATGACTGGTGGCGGCATGAACACCACCATCATTATTGTTGCCAGTGGTTGAAGCCATATCGTGAATATTCTTATAAATATTGTCATTAATCATGTTTGCTCTTTTTCAATCACTAAATGAGAAACACAATCTAAATAAGGATACAAAAATAATTCAAAATAATAGACTTCTGTTTTCAAGTATTCAAATCAAATTCAGTAATAAATAATGATTAATCAAATCACCTTGATTAAATAAAAAAAAAATCCTTCTAATAATAATAGTAAATAAAAATGTATATGTGAATGGGTGTCGGTTCTTTCCTTGAACAAACTATCACACACAATCGATATAAGAATTAAATAAATTAAACCGTTTCAAAAATAAAAAAAACTCACTCCAAATATAAAATACAATAAGGGTACCTAAAAAATCCAGATCAAATAATACAGATATAAATATATATATATAAAAAAACTCACTAACTTAACTTGCCAGAATATACACTT
This sequence comes from Candida tropicalis MYA-3404, assembly GCF_000006335.3. Taxonomy (NCBI): domain Eukaryota; kingdom Fungi; phylum Ascomycota; class Pichiomycetes; order Serinales; family Debaryomycetaceae; genus Candida; species Candida tropicalis. Next base: position 1,131,039 of record NW_003020049.1, on the reverse strand, counting down.
AAATGATAAGGGTAAAGCACATTGTTGAAATTCTCTGGGTAATCAAAAATAATAATAAAATAAACTAAACGTAGTAAGTAAAAATAACTTTCATAAAATGTTTCTTAGGTTGAACTGGATTGGAATATACTAAACTTGAAGTGTATTAATCTATTTGGACTGGATTGTCTGGAATAGAGTGATGGATAATAGGTTGGTAAGTAATTTGAGATTCCTTATTTACTCTTCTGTATTTTTTTTTTTCTTCCTTTTCTTTTTTCCTCAATTGCTTGTAAATTTTTTTTTTCCCTCTCACTTTCAGTGTCACTCCCTTACTCACATTACGGAAAATGACTCACTTAAGGAAAAATAAAAAAAAAAAATTTGTGCACATCATTTCGGTTGTCCAATAACACAAAAGCCAATCACAGAACAAATAAAAATGAAAAAAAAGAAATTAAAAGTAGTCATTCCAATTATTGGTTTGTGGGTCCATAAAGTAGTGTACATTGCAACAAAATGTATCATGATGTTAATTTGTAAACCCTAACGAATAATAACGTGGTTGCAAAAACAACAACAAAAAAAAAGAGACATGGGACAACGGCATTAGAAGGTGTCAGCAGTGTCTGTAATAAAGATGATATAGCTTGATTAATATTGGGAGAAGTATGTATGAATGAGTGCTGGTACTATGAGAAACCCTGTTATGATTGAATTCTGTGTGCTGTGATTATACAACAAATGGATATCCAAAATGTACTTCAAACACCATAGTGAAAGAATAGTATAAAGAAAACATGCAATTGAATTGCAGTAAGTTGTTGTCTGATGATTCTTGAACCAAAAACTTTGCATCCAACCCCATATTCCAACTACCAACGACACGTGTCTAAACTGACAACCAACAACAATGTCATGGTTGCAATTACAATTATTCATATGTATTCTGTCGCATCAATATGAATTTAGTTACGTTGACGCGTGATTGTAGGTATAGTGGACTATTACATATCGCCACTGCCATTGACATTGACACCAAAATAGCCCAGTGACTTACTGATACTAAAATAGCACACACGCAAAGGAGTTCATTACAATGATATACTGTAGTATGAATCTCGTTCAAGACATTGTATTTCTATTTGTGATAAAGCATGAACACATAGTGGCAAAGGCATTTTGAAAAATAACTGACACGCTACGCCACTAACCAAGCTGCATTGCCAAAATAGTGCAATTATCAACCAGACATTAAGTCCTAAACTCAGGGTGAAACAATTGACTCCAAATAAGACGTGTCAACATATGACTAACACGTAAAACCGTAAAAACATGAAATTCAAGGATGAAGTTCTGGGGAAAAAAAGAATATAGTTCTGGAAAAAAATTGGTTGTGAAAGAAAGAAAAAAAAAGGAGGGAAAATATAAATTCTATGATTGATAAATTCGCCGTGCGATATGCTTAAATGCAGGTGAAAAAAAAAAATCTAATTACGAATTTTGCAACCTATGCATATTCACGAGAATCTACAATTTAAGACTAGAAAAGGTGTGAAATAACTTTTATTATAAGCTAATGAAATATAAAGTTGAGCTCTAAACAACCGAAAGATTGAAAAAATTTTTGAATAAAACCATGAAACCCAAGAAGACCGAAAACAATATTTTTTATTTTTATTTTTATTTTTATTTTATTTTTTGGAATTGAAGATCACCTAGAATAAATTCAAGGCAGAGAAGAAATGAAAGAAGAACAAGCACCACTAAAATCATCACACCTGTAGTGACACATCATTAGCTAAATAACCCCAATAATAAGGGAAAAGCAATTTATTTACCATTTACCACCTTTCTTTCCCTTACCTTTTTTACCTTTCTTTGGTTCTGGAACGTAAACTGGTTCTGGAGGACATTCTTCTTCACATGGTTCTGGTGGACATTCTGGTTCATAAACTGGTTCTGGTGGACATTCTTCATCAATCAAAATAACAACAATTTCAACTTCTTTACATTTGGAGTCAATTGAAGCGTCGTATAACTTGTAAGTACCACAATCATCAACTGGACATTCCCAGAAATCAGTACAACCATTGAGAGCCAACAACAAGTAACCATCTTCTTTAACAATGGTCCAACCACAAGTGAATAAAGCATCAGGTTGAACTGGATTATCAAATTGGAATTGATGGTTAGCAACAATTTCACCAATACTATCACATTCATCCTTCAAGATAGTTTCACATAAAGTAAAAGTATCAACACAATCTGTTTTATCAATAGTACAGTAATCAACTGGAGTAGGTGGAATATAACCGCGTTTGTCCTTTTCACATTTGCAATCGACTACTTCACCATTATGTTCTAATTGACCATCTTCAAGTTCGAAAGCCAAATAGATTACATCACCATCACATTTTTCTTTGACACCTAAAGCAAACTCATAATCAACAGTTTCTAAACCAACCAACTTTGGCTTTGGTTTTGGCTTGTAGTATTTTGGTTTAGCAACACCAGCACTGACCATAGCAAATAAGGACAAAGACAAAGTAACAGCTGAAAATTTCATTTTTTGGTTTGATTTGATTGATTACTGAATAGAAGTGTATTCTGATGAGGTAGAAGGATTAAAATAAAAAAAAAAACTTGAAAAACTTGAAGAAATCAACGAATATTTATAGTTTTTGAATGTATAAAAGAAGTTCAAGGATGAGGATAAAGAATAAATACAAATACCATCCCTTATGGTGTTTTGTCTACAAGGGTGATCTTAATATTCGCAACTATTTGGATTGGAGAGTGTCTGGGGGTAAAAATATCTCTTGAAATCACAAAATCAAAAACAATAGGACCAATATGTAATTACACACTGTATTTTCAGTAACAGGTAGTCACACTTACAGTATTTCTTACACTTGGAGAACCAATATGATCTTTTAGATGCTGAAGTAGTGTTATATTTAGTATGGTTGTATTACAAATGAAATTTATCTAATGATTGGTATCAAAATCATACGAAAAACTAGTCAAATAGGTGAATCGACTGTTTGCAATCCTAGTGATTTAACCAGATGCTAGTATAATATAGTATACCATAAACCCATACGTTTCCATGTGTGTTCCAGAAAATTTGGAGTGACGCCTTTGTTCTGGTCAAGAGCTGAATTTGGTGCACATACCCTTGACACCAAACACATCATCTAAAGATGCTATCCTACTATACACATTTACTAACTACCTTTTATATAGCAATGTTGCATTAGTTCCTCTGAAGTAGAATCGTCTGGTAGTTTATCTCCAGATATCGAGGCTTAGACGAAAGATTAGGTGATGGTCGTAATAAAGAGAGAAATAAGCCTTCATAGTCAATGTGTGGCTAGTTGATCTCCTTTTTTTTTTATTTCGACAAGAAAAACAGAACAATAACATCAATTACCTATTCACAACACACCAGGTAGCATACCACGGGTTCAATACTGGCATGACCATACACATATTTGTTTCCATAATTAACCACCACATAATCTTGCCTTCAAAGGAAAGAAAATAAATCCCGCGCGTAGATCGTCTCCAAAATCCACACGGAACGAGTCAATAAAATGGAGAGACAGAGACAGAAACAGAGAGAGAATCTGTGTGCGGGTACAAGAAACAAAAAAAAAAAAAAAAAAATTCAAAAGCGGAAGACAAAAATTCATCTTACTCAATCTGTTTCAAGAGATATCAAGAATTTTGATTTACACAAATTCTTTTTCAAGGCAGTACATCTCCGCTTTAATTCTCCCACATCACACACATGAGTGAATCCGCTGATTCTAGTTCTATGAGACTCCCAATTAAACAACGTACTTACAAAGATGCAATTAATGCGTTAAACTCTTTGCAATCCAATTTTGCTTCGATTGAAGCGACAAAAAAATTGGGTCCAAATGTCGATCGTAATGCATTATCCATCAATGAAGTTTACGAGTTCACAAGAAGATTGGGATACAAACCTAGTGATTTCAATAAATTGAATATTATCCATGTTACTGGTACTAAAGGTAAAGGTTCCACTTGTGCCTTCACTGAATCAATATTGAAACAATACCAACCACATCAAATCTCCAAGATTGGGTTATATACTTCACCACATTTGAAATCAGTCAGAGAAAGAATTAGAATCAATGGTGAACCAATAGAGCAAGAGAAGTTTGCCAAGTATTTCTTTGAAGTTTGGGATAAATTGTCAAGTACTAAATCAGACCCTGAAAAATGGCCTACTTTGCAACCATGCGATCAAGTCAAGCCAATGTACTTTAAGTATTTAACTGTGTTATCATTTCATGTTTTCTTACAAGAGAAAGTAGATACTGCAATTTATGAAGTTGGTGTTGGAGGTACTTATGATTCAACTAATATTATTGATAAACCAACAGTTACTGGTATTTCAGCATTAGGTATCGATCATACATTTATGTTGGGAGATACCATCGAAAGCATCACTGAGAATAAAACAGGTATTTTCAAAAATGGATCACCAGCCTTTGTATCCAAACAATTGGAATATCCCCAATCTCACGAATTGGTTGAAAAGAGAGCCAAAGAATTAGGTGCTTCATCATTGGAATTTGTTGATACCAAGGATTTACCAGAGATTGAATTAGGATTATCTGGTGATTTCCAAAAACAAAATGCTGCATTGGCTATTAGATTAGCAAATTCTCATTTGAAATCAATTGGTGTTACTGAAGACTTACCAGAGTTTAATTCAGATGGAACAATCAAAAAGTTATCAGAAAAGTTTATCACTGGTTTGAAAGTTGTAGATTGGCCAGGAAGATGTCAAATTATTGAACACAATCCAGAAGGTATAACATGGAACATTGATGGTGCCCATACATTGGAATCAATCAATGCTTCATCAACATGGTTCAGAACAGAACAAGAAAAGTTAACTACACCAAATATTAAAAGAGCTTTATTGTTCAACCAACAAGGTAGAGAAAACTACATTGAATTGTTGGAAAAATTATACACTACTGTCTGTGGTGGATCATCGGATATTCAATTTGATGATGTTATATTTACCACCAATACAACATGGTCATCGGGTCAATACAATTCTGAATTGATTTCAAAAAACACTTCCGAAGATGCTGTTAAGAAGCTCGAAATTCAAAACAATTTAAGTGATGCTTGGGCTAAGTTGGATGGTGGTAAAGCCAATAGACATGTGTTTGCAGATATTGAAACTGCTGTTGAATTCTTGAAAAAGGAATCTAATGGTAACTTACAAGTATTTGTATGTGGATCATTACATTTAGTTGGTGGTTTCTTAGTTGTCCTTGATAATGAAAGAGATTAAAACAGATTTCGTCATTGTTGTACACTTTAAATTTTTTTTATTTTATATATATGTATATGTATAACCACTCTCAGCTGTATATAATTATATAACAAATTAGAAGAAATTAGAAACAGATAATTTGACCAATTTAATTAGTGTTATTGTTAACAATGTTTTCTCTAGCAGCTTTAACAATATCATTAATGTTGGCTAAAGAATTTTGCCATTGTTCCAAAGCCAATTTAACTTGAGCCCAATTTTTACTGTTATCTTCACCAGCAATTATGAATCTATTAACTCTAGTTAAATAGAAAGTTTCTTCAAGTTGGTTTAATTTACCTTCAATAACACCGGATTTAATAGCTTCAATTAAAATTTCTTCAAATTCTAAACTTGATTCAACATTTGGAATTTCATTATATTTGAAAACAACAGCATCATGATCAGATCCAGTAGTAGTAGAATCAGCGAAATATTTAGCTAATGCTAAAATCTTACTCTTGGAATTAATAAATTTACCTTGAGATGATAAATCAGATGGGATTTGATCAATTGAAATGATTTCACCATGAACATATTTTTTGAAAATAACAACCAAAGGTTCAGATTGATTAGTAGATAAAGATTTTGCAACATTATTATTAACCAAATATGAAACATCAACAACTTTAGAAGATAATGCACATTTAATCAATTTAATTAATTCTTCTTTAGATAAATTATTAGATTGAGTGAATGATTTAATGTAATTTAATGATTTTTGACTATATTCACCATCCAATTCAATGAAATCCCAGAAAAGAGATTTAATTTCATCTTCATTACTTTTACTTTCTTTCAACCAATTAATTAAATTAGAACCAATATTATCTTGAATTAAACTGAAATCAATTCCTGAAGTTTTAATAACTTTTAAAACATTCTTCAATACATAAACTCTAGTTTTAGATTCATTTGGTAACAAGTTGAAAATTGTACTCAAGATTGATAAAATAGAAGTTGATTTAATGGATCTTCTATCTCTTAATGATGGTGGTTGTTGAGGATTAGTTTCAAATAAAATTGAATAAACTGGTGAATCAACATTATTTAAAACTTCATCTTGACTAGAAAGTTTAGATAAAATATGAATCAACAAATAAAAAGTTGGTTCAAATTCTTTATCAGTTAATTTTTTCAAATTTTCACTAGTTGAAACTTTTAAAATTTCTTTATTTAAATCTTGTTTAATTTGAGTTGATAATTCTTGTTGATTCCATGAAGCTTCTGGTAATAATGATTTGATGGCGGTGGAGAAATCAGTAGTTTTGTTTATACTGTCAATAATTTGACTATATTCTCTAATAGAATCTTCCAATTCAGTATCCACTACTATAACAGAGGCCATTTTGTTTTTTGCTATTGGTTAATACTAGTTGTGGTTGTTGGAATAAGTTGGTGATGGGATTCTCTGACTTTAATGAAAAAAAAAAATACTGAAAGGAAAAAAAAAAAAAATTTTCCAAATGGGAATGCACTCCATGCAGGAATTCAAATATTTAGTCGTGTGAACAAGTACAAACGATTTTGCAACTTTTTTTTTTCTTAGAATCATATTGATTAATTCTTCACTATAATTCTACAAGACGACAAAAAATTAAATCACAATATATGTATATATGTATATATGAATAAGCAACACTTATTATATATTTTCTTCACCTTCTTCTTCTTCATTAATGACCGGTTGATAGATAGAAGATTTTGTAAATGCATTTGAAGTTCCAGCAGAACTAGTATTATTTCGAGGATTGACCCAATCTTCAACTTGCTTAGTATCCAGGTATGCTTTTGGTTGATAATGCCCATTAACTGCTGTAGTCATCATCTTTTTACTTGGTTTGTTACTAAACTTGAATCCAATTGGAGGAGATGGTGCACGATGGTACGAAAGTCTTGACGCATCAGTGCTATTAGTATTTGGTATATTATTATTATTATTATTAATGTTAATGTTAACGTGGTTGATATTATTGTTGTTGTTGATGTTGTTGCGATGGAGATTGGCTTCTGCAAAACTATGTGCAGTAGGTGTGAGGATATTAGCATTGCCATTAATCAAAGGCATGGTAGCAGAAGTTCTGATATTACGTCTCTTGATAAGATCAGGAGAAACAGGTCTACCTATAGGCATGTTATCATCACTCATGATATTGCTATACCTATTTGAATCCTCTGAAATATCTTCCGATGAATTGCTTCTTAATCGAGATAACGAATTCTTTCTCTTTAAAGCATTGCTACTAGGAGTAGAACCACCACCACCACCAGTTCCGGTTATTGATGAAGTTGTTAAAATAGATCCATCTGAGACATGACTTCTTCGATAACTTGGTCTTTTCTTTCCTGAAGGACGTGATTGACTTATCGCAGTTGATGCCGTGGTATTAGGATTTTGGGATCTTGTATCTTGTGAGGTATTAATACTCGATTCGTAAACATAGTCATCATAATCCTCATCCTCATCCATTGTGTCAGTTTCATCGAGAATATCCAATTCCGATTCTGACAACATAGTAGACATTTGACTTAATTTACTCAACTGACTGATTTGGGATATCATTGATGATGGCCTGGTTCTGGCAAATCTTGTGGTTTCACCGGATGGAGGGGTACGTGGTAATTCTTGATTGGATTCGGTAGGAATTGCTGGCTGGATTGGATCAGAATCTCTTCTAAGATCAAGCAATGGCGGTTGTGCCAAAGTTGGTTGAGGGTTAGCCACAGCAGTAGCGTTGCTGTCATTACATTCAAGTTGAAGTGATTCTGGGTTTTCATTCTGTCTCATGTTTATCTTTAATGGCATTTCGTCATCCGTATCTAACATCTTCTCATTGGTAGACTTACTGTGGTTGGATTTGGTACTATAACGAGAAATTGTGTCATCGATACTTTCTTCCTTGTTCTTCTTCCAAAACTGAAGCTTATTTAATATCTTACCACTTTTGTTGGATTTCTTACTGGCCTCTTTTTCTTCAGCGATAACAGCAGACAATCGTCTTTCATCGGGAACAAAGGACACTGTCCTACGTAAAGGAGCATTGACTTCAGTATTGGAAACTGATCCCAAGGTAGATAAATCCCTTGAGTTTCGCCTTGATCTAGGTGCTAACGTAACGTTTGTGGTGGTTGCTCTTGGAGACGGCACTTCAAAATTAAGACGGCTGGTTTGTGAAGATTTCGGCAGTTGAGGTGCAACTGGCACAGCTTCATTTCTATCAGTTGACTTTCTAGTGACAATTACCGAATTACGGTTAGAATTTTTTCCTGAAGCCAAACTCAAACTGGACATAATTCTTTCCAATGGTTGGGCACCCACCAAGGACTGGTCGGATAATGACAAAACACTCTTGACCCTTTTTCTGGATTTCCGAAGCGAATTCTTGGCTTCGTACAATTTCCTTTTTCTCTCCTTGTAATATCTCTTTTTCTTCTTTGAGAACTCTTGAGTAAGTAACAATTCATAAAATGCCGTTAACAGATTTATCTCATGATTATTTGCCGTAGCTTGCAATTCGTCAATATCAAAATCTATTCTTTGCAACTTTCTAAGCAAATCTCGTTCAATTTTAGATTCAAATGGTTGGTCAATGCTATTATAATGCTGGTTGATTGAGAGGATGGATTCTGTATCACCACCAGATCCACTTCCTCCAACTGTTCTTCTTGAATTCTTCTCCAAATGCTTGTTGTAGTTGTCAATTAAAAAAGACGAGTTCAATATTTCATTCAAGCTTGGTCTTTGGTTAGGATCCTTGTTTAACATCTTCAAAATCAACATGTTTACCTCCACTGGGACATGGTCGAAAACCATTGGCTCGTTGTGTATGATTTTTTGTTGGATTTTCATTTCATTGTCATCATCAAATGGCATCATCCCATTTAGCATTGTGTATAAGATTATTCCCATAGACCAAATATCAACAGCAAATCCTGAATATTTCTGCTGGCTTAATACTTCGGGAGCCATGTACACGGTAGTACCACATATAGTAGTTAAGAATTTCCTACTTTGAGGATTGAATTCTCTAATAAATCCAAAATCTGTAAGTTTAACAATTGACTTTTTATTATCGGCCAACAATATATTCTCCAATTTTAAATCTCGGTGACTCAAATTCAAAGAATGAACGTATTTAACAGCTAATACAATCTGGAAAAAGATGTTTCTGCACTCTTCCAACTCTAGTCTTTTTTTCTCATAAATATAATAGTATAACTCACCACCTTGACAGTACTCTAATGCTATCCAAAGATGATTCTCTGTTTTAATCACTTCATATAGACTGACGATATTTTTATGCTTCAATTGTTTATGATAATAAATTTCCCTTACTATATTTGGGTCGTCGATTCGTCCACATTTTAAAACAACATTGATGTTTAGCAATACATGAGTTGCTAGATAAGCCTTACCAAATGACCCTTCACCAATTTCTTTTATAATTTTATAATTCCCGATTTGACTTATTTTTGGTGAAGTTATTTCCAAATAGAAATCATTATACTGAGCCGCTAGTTGGGCCGTGTTATTAATAAATTTAGATGATCCAACTCCGTTCATTTATCCATATGGTATCTTGTTGATAAATTTAAGGGATATTGCCACTAAGGTTGTTAAAATAGGAAATAAGATGTCAAGTTGTATACAAAAATAATAGTTAACTTAGGAATACAACGAAAACAATACTACTGTAATCTCTCCTATCCTTTTGATGTTACGTTCTAATTTACTTGGGAAAAGAAAAAAATTACAAGCAAAAAAAAAAAAAAAAAAAATAATAGAAAGGTTCGGGTACGTGGACGATAATGTCAATGAGTTGTAGGATTGATTATGATATGTGAGATGATTGTGATCTAGGACTAACTAGAAAAAATGAACCCTTTTCAAGAATCTAACTTAAGCAATTGTTAATAAAACAAAGTTCTTGCTGTCTTTTGTAATTTCAAGTGATAGAGTTTTTTTGAATTAGCACGAAACTCAAATGGAAAAAAAAAAAAAAAAATTGTTCGATTCGTGTACAAAACACAAAAACCGAGTAAACTTTTACTGGGCTCAGTCATCCATCATCAGGTTAGGGCCACACTGGAACCAATTTCCTCTCGAGGAGGGAGTGGGGAGGCGGTCGACGCGCATTTATTAAAAATTGTAGACAATAAGAGAAAGAAAAATCTTACCTTACGCGGCACCCAGGGCCAGCCAACAATAATAATAAAAAGAAAAAACTGGCATTGTGTCGCACTAGCGGCTTTGGGTAAAATGCAGGAAAATACAGAGCAAGACGGAAAAAAAAAAAAAATCAGATTATCAAAAGATTCCTCGATGGATGGGATTGATAATAACTTGCTATTCAATAGAGACTAGACATACACAACATGTACCAGCGAATATTATACAGATCCCTACTATCTAAGGGAACGAAGAGTATATTATGCAGAACAACGAGGAATACAGTAGGTGTGATCCAATTTGCTCGAAATTTTTCACTTACATCGATCAGATCAAATATCAGCGAAGTATCTAACATACCAGAATTACAAACTACAACAACCGAAAATAAACCTGTAGTGGTAAAGGATAATGAAAGTTTGTTTCATAAACACTTTAAGAGAAATGTCAATAGTTATGCGAGCTCTGTGGGAATTGAAATGCTTGAAGGGACGATACCTGAACCATATGGAATTCTTAATAACCAAACTGATGAGGAAAAGAAGAAACTTGTGGAGAAATTTCGCAAGACCCTTGTTCAAATTGCTAATGATTTAGAAATACAAAAGAACTTCTTGAATACAAAAATCACCATTAATGATTTTGTTAATCCTACATACTCAAAATTAATGAGATTAGTATATCTCATCGAGAATGAAACAGTGCCAAAGAATTTGTTAGATATTTTTGGTATCAAAACCAATAATGAACTCATTACAAGAATACTTTCACATTTGTTACATCAAGATTTTCTTAAGGAAAAAATAGCTAAAGTTTCATATCAATCTTCGACGATAGATATTTCAGTACCTGCTGAATGGTTTCCAGAAGCTAGAAAAATGAAAAGAAAAATAGTTATGCATGTTGGTCCAACCAATAGTGGGAAAACATATAATTCATTAGTGAAATTATCAAAAAGTAAAACAGGTTATTATGCTGGACCATTGAGATTATTGGCTAGAGAAGTTTACGAAAGATTTAACGATCAAGGTGTTGGTTGTAATTTGATCACTGGGGAAGAAATTGTCCCATTTATTGATGAACATGGTAAAATTAGTGGATTGGCATCTGGTACCATTGAAATGATTCCATTGCATAGAAAAATGGATCTTTGTGTCATTGATGAAATCCAAATGATTGCTGATTCAAGAAGGGGTTCAGTTTGGACAAATGCAGTATTGGGAGTTTTAGCACATGAAATACATCTTTGTGGTGAAGAAAGTGCAGTTCCATTGATTCAGAAAATTGTCGAAATCACTGGTGACGAGTTAGAAGTTAAACATTTTAAACGATTGGGTAAATTAACTGTTGAGAAAACCAGTACCAGATTGCTGCAGTTGAAGAAAGGTGACTGTTTAGTTGCCTTTTCCAAAAGAAAAATTATGGATTATAAATGTAGAATTGAACAAGAAAGTCGATTAAAAGTAGGTGTTGTTTACGGTGCATTACCACCTGAAATCAGATCTCAAGAAGCTGCCAAGTTCAACAGAGGAGAATATGATGTGTTGGTTGCATCTGATGCTGTTGGTATGGGTTTGAATTTGAAAATTAATCGTGTTGTTTTCAGTGGGATAAGTAAATATGACGGAAGTGTTGTAAAGAATTTGACGGTGCTGCAGGTGAAACAAATCGCAGGTAGAGCCGGGAGATACAGCAAAGATACTGGTTCTAAGGAAGGGTTTGTTACTGCTTTACAAAGATCAAGTTTGGTTTATATACAAGAATGTTTAAGAGAACCAGTGTCCTACTTGCAACAAGCATGTATCTGGCCAACTAATAACATTTGGAGAAACTACATGGTTAATGGACGTACTGACAAAGTACAATTATCAGATGTGTTACGATCATATTTCCTGACAATGTTAACTACCAGACATGGGTTATACTTTGTATCTGAATGGGACCAAAAGGTTGAATTATTGGATTTAATCAGTCTGGATAAACATTTATCGAGAATGAGTATTGATGATCAATTGACATTATGTGAAACACCCATAGGTTTGGCTAAAGCTAAAGGATCTCAAGTAATGTTACAAGCTGTACATGATTTCTTCAAAACCATTGTTGATCGAGATTGTAAATCCATTTTTGATTACAAGTTCTTAGATTTGGAGTTGATTTCCCAAAGAGCAGTAATTAACTCTGATCTCAATGTTACTTTGAAAAATGTGGATAACCTTGAAAATATGCACAAGATGTTATTGTTGTTCATGTGGTTGAGTCAACGTTTCCCAACATTATTTATTGATAAGGAAAGTGCTCTTGAAATGAAAGTTCTTGTGGAGAAGAGAATAACTGAGGAGTTGACAAACATTGAAAGACTCAACAAATTAGGAGGGAGAAGCTCAAATTCTTATCACAGACACAGAAACAATCGTTGTTGATGTATAAATATGTATCTATAAGCGATGCGTGTAAATAGTATTAGACAATCCTGTAGATAGAGCTAAGGGGTTTTTTTTTATAGACAATTGAAATTTAGAGTTAATTATTTTTCTTGATCAGTAGGAAGGTGGGGAGGAACAAAGAGATCTCCCCCACATTAATAATTATTATGGAGGGAATCATTTGCTCTGAGATGATATAATTAGATCCCCCAATTTTTGACAATTCGTGTACGTGCAATTTTTACTTTTTTATTCTTCCTCCACGCTCCCCACCTCCATGCCTAGAAATAATAGAGAGAAAGAAAAACAAATTAAAGTATATAAAGGTTACCCAATCAATGCAAGTGCCAAAAAAAAAAGAAATCAATCCAACATCGGAAAAAGCTGAAATTGTAATCAATTTCAACATTCACTCATAACTCATCAGCAATTATATAAATACTCCCTTTTATAGACCATATTCATTTTAATTCCAAATTTTTTTTTTCACAAATTCAAGACAATTACAAACATCAACTAGACAAAAAAAAACAAATATGACTAAATCAAAATCAACAGTTATCGTAGTAGGTGGTCCAGCAGGTACCGGAAAAACCACCCAAGGTGAAGCATTATCTAGTTATTTTAAATGTCCATTTATCGAAGGTGATGCATTGCACCCTCAAGCTAATATTGATAAAATGTCATCAGGAATCCCATTAACTGATGATGATAGATGGGGTTGGTTAGAAGAAATTAGTCAAACTTCAAGTTCATCAGCTGCTAATCCCGATAATGAATCTCATATTGCGATTGTTTCTTGTTCTATGTTGAAGAAGAAATATCGTGATTATATTAAAGAACATTCTTCTAATCCAGATGTTGTTTTCCGATTTGTTTTTATTTATACCACATTTGAAGAATTGATGAACCGAGTAAGCAATCGAAAGGGACATTTTATGAAGAATGATATGGTTAAATCACAATATGATATCATGGAAATACCACAAGGTGATGAATTGTTAAACAATGGTGGTGATTGTATTGCAATTGATGCTACTGGTAAATCGCCAGAGGTTATTTCCAAAGAAATCATTGACTATCAAGATTTGGCTTAGGTCAGATTAGATTAGAGTAGGTTGAGTCTGAGATTGTATGTATGTACGAGTCACGTGATTTCTATAACTGAATATGTGTAATAAGATGAACCCCATTGTTAGAATCTTGCGTATGTGTAGTGTAAGGTTTTGTGTGTGTGTGTGTGTATTAATGAAGAGGCACACACACGTTAGCGAATGGACAGAAAAACAAATAAATTGATTGTTCACACATGTACACGAACTCTCATACAAAGTTAATGACTTAGAAGAAGAAGAAGAAGAAGAAGAAAAAAAATTGAGGACACACACACTCACATAGACAGTTGTATATTGTATACACATTGAGATATATCTATACTTGTTTGTTCTATATCGTTGGGTTTTTCTTTTTAATTAGGTATACAGAATTCAAATTTTAATTCCCAAACAGAATTGGCTCATTACCATACATTTCACTTCTGCAAGAACAAAGCTGCCCGGTGTTAATATTTTTTTTTATTGAACTCATCGTCAAATACAATCATATCTTCATCAACTGATTATTATTATTATTGTTAATTTTTTTTTTTTTTTTTTTTTTTTGAATTGTATATTTCAATTTCCCATTCTCTTTCGTTATTATTCAATTATAACCATTACTACGACCTTATCCTTTAATTCCGATCATTTGAGATAAAACAACAGGTCACTTTTTTTTTTGGCATTAATATTTCATATTCCCATGACATCCACACCACTCGAACTTGAACTTGAATCATTACCATATATAAATCCATCATTAGATAGAAGAATAGTTTTTATAACAGGGGGAAATAGTGGACTAGGGTTTTATACAGTTCTACAGTTGTATCTTCATGGATATACTATTTATCTAGCAGGTCGATCAAAATCAAGATGTTTAAATTCAATTAAAGAATTAAAATTAAAAGCTAAAGAAATTCAAGATACTTATTCATTGGAAGAATCAAATAATAGATTTTTAGGAGATTTAAGATTTTTAGAAATTGATTTAAGTAATTTAAATCTGATTATTAATGCTGTTGAAAATTTTAAAAAATTGGAAGATCATTTACATATTTTAATTAATAATGCTGGTGCCATGGCTTTACCTTATACTTTAACAATAGATAATTTTGATATTCAATTACAAACAAATTTCATATCTCCATTAGTTTTAACAACTAAATTATTACCTATATTGGAGAAAACAAAAGATAAATTCCCAAGTTTACCTACTCCAAGAATAATATATCGAAGTTCATTTGGTCATTTATTTGCTTTACAATATTTCAATTTAAGTAATTCATTGGATTATTATCCTAATTTAGTATTTACATGGGTAAGATATGGTATGGCAAAAGTAGCAGGAATTCATTTCATGAAAATGTTGAGTTTACGTAATCCAAAAATATTATTTTTAACAGTACATCCAGGATTAATTATGAATACTAATTTATTTACTTATTGGACAAGACTACCTATTGTTGGAATAATGTTTTGGTGTTTATTTCATATATTTGGTTATTTCTTTGGTACCACAAGTAAAGAAGGTGCCAATGTGGTGATTAAATGTTGTTTAGATGAAAAATTATCGGTGGAGAAAGATAATGGGAAATATTTTGGTCCTGATGGTAAAGAATCCCAACCTTCAAATATAGCTACTAATATGGATTATGCGGCAAGAACATGGATTTGGACCATTAATGAGTTGAGTAAACGAGGTATAACAATACCTAATCTGTAAATCATTATCTTTTATGTATTCTACATATACATGTAAATCATGTTGCTTATTAATACTTGGTGTATCTTTCAATAAGAATATCTTCAAGTGTCTTTGGTGTAGGATCAGTTTGCAAATTTTTCAAATTTTCAGATAATTCAACTATTTGAGGTTCATTTATTTCGGAGTCATCAATTTCAGTTATCTTTGGAGATTGTGATAATGGTGTTGTTTGATGATAAGCAAATTCATCATCCTCATCATCACTATCAATTTGTTCTTCTTCTTTTTGTTCTTCTTCGTCTTCTTCTTGATCATCGTCAATATCTTCCCAATCACTATCTTCATCATCTGAATCATCAACTATATCACCTTGTTTACGTAATTTCTTTTTAAACTTCATATATTCAGCATAATTCATATCTCCTTGATATTCACCAATTTCATGTCGTTTTCTTTCTTTTTCTTCTTCTTCAATACCTAATATCACATTAGTTTCAAGAAATTCGGGAAAATCTTCAAATTCACTATTTTTAAAATCCAATCGAAAAGTTTCAACTTGATTTAACATCAGTAATTTAAATTTATCATAAAATTCAATAGTTTTATCTTTATCTAACCAAATATCAGTAATTTCAAAATATTTCTCTCTAAATTCCATCAATCTTTCATTTCCATCAAATTCATCATAATCCGGATCATCTTCCTCATCATCAATCTCCTCATCTTCCTCTTCAAGAATATTCTTTGAAATATTTAAGATTTCATTCAATTGACTAGCTAGTTTCTCTTCTTCTTCCACTTCCTCCTCATCATCTTTATCAAATGACAGACTAAATAATTCATACGCGTCTTTATTTTCCCCAACTTCATGATCAATCAATCCTCTATTGATTAATTCCTTTTGTAAATCGTATCTTGATACTTGTTTAATATCCAGTGGTATTTCAGGCTTTACATTCAAATCATTATAAAACTTCAATAATCCATTAACAATTACATCTTTAGCAGTTAAATCAGGACGATTTTGACAAATTGCTAAAATAACACCTAAATTTAAAGTATTCATAGGTATACTAACCAGACAATTATTATTTCTATCTTCTTCTTCATGTAATTCAATCTTATCTATTTTTGATTCATTTTCTAAACTTATTAAAGATAAGGATAATAAATTAACATCATTTGTAATTAATTTACCTACGTCTTTTGGTAAATTATCAATTTTCACATCATGAATATATTTTAAATATTCATCTAATTCACTTTGATTTTTCCAATATTCAGACATGGCTGAATTAATTGTATAATCTTGATTATTTAATTGTTGAATAGCAAGATATAAATTAATATATCTATCATCATGTAAATTTAATACAATAATTGAATAATCATGAATCCAAACTCTATTAATTGATGTTCCTACTTCTTCAAGATCATTAGGTAAAAAATCATGACAATGAATTAATAATGGTTCAATATCAATGGAATCAAATATATGAATATATGAATCTTTATGATATTTAGTAAATTGAAATAACAATGAGACTAATAATAACGATTCTCTAATATACTCATGATAATTAAGTTCTCCATGAATATAATCAATTGTTAGATTATTAAATACTGTTTGTTGTTGAGTAATTGTAGGTGGTTGAATAATCCAGGGATATGATTTAATCCAGGGGTCTAAAAATTGAGATAATTTAGTCAAACAAGTAGGAATATCTTTGGATACTATAATAAATGTTATTGTCGTATCATTGAAACGATTTTCTATTTCGTATAAATTCAATTCATCTTCAGTCCATAAATAATCAGTACTCATTATTATCTGTTTTATTCTGTAATGGTGATTCTACAAATTAAAATGAATATAATAATAGCCATGTATATAAAATTTTCCCATCTACTTTCTTTCTATACAAAATTCCGCACGCGAAATTATATTGAAGATCGCACTACTTTGTTTGTTTTCTATAATAGCCACATATTTAAGCTGATTATAATTTGGCATCAGAATCAACTTTTTCAATGACAATGGCAGAAGCACCACCACCACCGTTACAGACACCAGCAGCACCAAATCTACCACCTTCTTGAGTCAAAACAGATAACAAGGTAACAACAATTCTAGCACCACTACAACCCAATGGGTGACCCATGGCAACAGCACCACCATAAACATTCAATTTTTCCAATGGAATGTTAACCAATTCAGCATTGGCCAAACCAACAACAGAGAAGGCTTCGTTCAATTCAAAGAAATCAACTTTATCAAGAGACAAACCAGCATGTTTGATGGCTTTTGGAACAGCTAAAGCTGGAGCAATGGTGAAATCAAATGGAGTTCTAGCAGCTTCACCCCAACCAGAAACTTTAGCTAATGGTTTCAAACCCAATTGTTTCAATTTGGCTTCAGAAACCAAAATTAAAGCAGCACCACCATCATTCAATTTAGATGCATTTGGACCAGTAACAGTACCGTTATCTTTTTGGAAAACAGTTCTGGCAGACTTAAGTTTTTCTTCATTGAATTTACCAATTTCTTCATCATTTTCAACAACGGTATCTGGTTTACCTCTGAATCCTTTGATGGTAACTGGAGCAATTTCTGATTTGAATTTACCTTGACTTAAAGCATTACCGGCTTTTTTGTAGGAGTTAATGGCGAAATTGTCTTGATCATCTCTGGAGAAACCATGGTCTTTGGCACATTTTTCAGCAGCAACACCCATCAATTTTTCTTCATAAACATCTAATAAACCATCTTTTTGAACACCATCAACCAAAGTGGCATCACCATATCTAGCACCACTTCTAGCACTTGGCAAGTAGTATGGAGTGTTGGACATGGATTCAGCACCACCAACAACGACAACATCACTAGTACCACAGATGATATTTTGGGCACCAATAATAATAGCCTTCATACCAGAAGCACAAACTTTGTTAATGGTGGAGGCAACAATAGTATCTGGTAATCCTGCTTTCAAGGCAACTTGTCTAGCTGGGGCTTGACCAACATTAGCTTGTAAGACACCACCAAAGACAATTTCATCAACGTCTTGTGGTTTGATTTGTGGAACTTTAGCTAATGCTGCTTTGACAGCATGAGCACCCAAATCGGAATAAGTCAATGATGACAAAGATCCTTGGAAGGAACCAATTGGAGTTCTTGCTGTTGAAACAATATAGACTGGTGGGAGAGTCATGATGTGGATAATCTAGTTGAATATGTAATTAATCTAGCAGAAGTAGTAATGCTATAAGGTAATAGAAAAAGAAAAAGAAAGAAACGAAAAAAAAAAGTTTGGAATGAGAGGAGGTGGTAGTGGTGTGTATGGTTGTCAAACCAAACCGTTTTTATAGTGAAAAAAAAAAAAAAAAAAAAAAAAAAGAAATCAAGTTATACGACGTGTGCGTGTGTGTGGGTGGTGGACTGGTATCAAGTGCCGAGGGAACGAGATAAAAATTTTTTTTAACAAACGAGAGAAGTGGAGATTGTAATTAATAAGAAGTATAATAGTTAATCTATTCCGAAATCATGGGCACCATTTCCTTTCCCCCATGGAGATTTTGATTATTAAAAATCTCCGATGTATGTAGATGTTATCTCCATTTATACGATCATAATTGGTAAGACAGAATGATATTATATCATAATATATTTTAGGTATGAGATACTGTCCATGTTCTCTTTAGTAACATGACGAAGAAAAAATAATAATAAAAATTAGCAACGAAAAAGAAAAAGACTCTAATCCACAATCTACATTGACAACATGCTTAATCAAACAATGATTAGATTACTTAGGGTACAAACAATTAAACCATGTCTTTATAGAACATCACCATTTGGTGTAAGAGCATTTGCAACAACCACACCGAAACTAAAACTTTTCCAATCTAAACCACAAGTTACACGTCCATCATCAATTTCTAAAGAACAACAACAACAACTAGATAATCATCCAATACTTAAAAGAGTTCCTAAATTTTTACGTTCATATGCATCTAAATTCATCAATGCACCAATATCACATTTAATTTCATTTATTATTCTTCATGAAATAACAGCAATTATTCCTCTTGTATCTTTATGGTATTTTTTCCATAATCATCCAAATTATGTACCTATGGAAATTCCAAATTGGGCATTAGAACAAGGTGCTAAAGTTATTGATTATGCTATTACTAAAGTAACTAACTGGGAAATAAATTCAAAAGATAAAATGCAATTAATTATTGAAGGTGCTTATGCTTTTAGTATTGTTAAATTTTTGATTCCTGCTAGAGTAATGATTAGTTTATATTTAATGCCTTGGTTTGCTAAATGGTTTGTTGTACCAATACTGAATATCTTTAGTAATTTCAGACAAATCATAAACTTAAAGAAGAAGCAAGAAAAGGAACTGTCATTCGAACATGTAAAGACTAAAAAAATAGAAAAGCCTAGATTGTAAATAGTTGAAGAAATAACATTAATGTATAAAAATAAAATAAAATAAAATAAAATGCGTATATATACAATATATATACTGTGAAGTAGTATTATTTAATAATAGTATACAGTTGGGTGAATTGGTAAGGTGGAAAAAGAAAATATTTATATATATATATATATGTAAACATTAAAAGTAATAGTATTAAAAAAAATATCGTTCGTTTATTAATCAAGCTTAACTTTCATCTCTTCATGTGTCATTGGTACAAATTCATTTAAATTATTTATGCGTTGGTGTTGTAATCTTAAATGGCTCATAGCCCACTGGGGTACAAGTGAACCATTCAAGTTTGGCGATATGGATAATTCACGATCATCAAAATCAAACAATTCTGGCAAATCTCTTGAATCTGGTTGAGAATTGTATAATTGGTAACTAGCAGCATTGTTAAAGTTGGATGTGGTGGAATTGTTATTACTATGGTGGAATTGTTGCAGGAATATTTTTCTATAATTTGGTAATTTAGTTTCTTGCATCCTCAATTCATCAAAATAGTGATCAACCAAAGCTTCAACAGCCGATATTCTATTTATTGGAGAATAAACCAATATCTTGGCCAAAAATTCAATGGTTTCAGAGGATGCTTTTTTAAAGATCTTGGATAAATTTATTGGTTTGATTGAAGGAAATTTATGTTCCATATAGTTTGGATTCATATGCTCAATTTGTTCTCTACTTGGAGTACCCAAGATTTTAATAATCTCCACCAATTGATCAATACCAGATTCACCAGGGAATAATGGTTGTCCCAAGATCATTTCCGCAACCACACAACCAGCACTCCAAACATCAATCTTGGTTGTATAATTGGTGGCACCAAAGATCAATTCTGGAGCTCTATAGTATCTGGAACAAATATAAGAAACATTTGGTTCTGTTGGTACCAAGATTTTAGCAGATCCAAAATCTGCCAATTTTAATTCACCAGTAGCAGGATTCACCAATAAATTTTGGGGTTTGATATCTCTATGACAAATACCCATGGAATGAATATAAGCTAAACTTCTAAACATTTGATAAGTGAACAATTTAACCTCCAATGGAGGCATGGCTAATCTTTTTGAAGTGTAGAACTGACCAGTCTTGTATAATGTTTCCGGCATAAATTCTAAAATCAACAGCAAATAGACATCATCTTTATGAGAGGTGGACAAGAAATAATAAAACAATTGGATGACGTTTCGATGTTGCAACTTCTTCATTATACTCAATTCTCTATTTTTGAATCTACGATCTTGAAGAACCCTTTTGATGGCAGCAATTTGGTTTGTAGGTTGAAGTTGTATTTTGTAGACAACACCAAAGGACCCATGACCAACAACATCTGATTTGATAAAGTTCATTTGGGTTGTTTCCCCAGAAGGAGTTTGAACAGTAACCTGTTCTAATTCTGACATAATGGATTTGTTAGTAATGATGGATTCAAAAATGAATGGATTTGAGGGTACAGGAATGTGTCTGAATGGGAATGAAACAGGCCAATAGTAATAATAATAATAAAGAAAACAAAGAATGTTAAAGTAAACTAAAAACAAAAAAGAAAGACTGATTGATATATACAAAAATTTTTTTTTGTTTCTTTGTTTCAATTGAATTGATGGTAAAAAAGAAAAAAAGCACAGTAAATAAAAGAAAAATTAATGAGTGAGTAAGTGTCGATGTGTGTGTGTAATGTATGTGAGAGTGAGAGTGAGTGAGTGTGTGAAGTGAAGTGAATTGCGTGAGTGATTGAATGAGCGAAATTGGATTGGAGTGTGTGGGGACAGAAATTGGTTTTTGTTTTTAATTACTTCACTTCACTTGGCTTCTTGTTGTTTGTTGTTTTTTCTGTCGTCGAACTTTCAATTTGTATTGTAAAATTTCGTGACCTCATTTTTTTTTGTCTCTCTCTCTCTCACTCTCTCACTGTCTCTGTTCCCTTCCCTTTTTATTTTTATGTGTATGTTGAATGGGTAGAATTTATTTATTTTTTTTTTTGTTGCTTCAAAGTGTGATTCCAATGTGGTAGCAATTTTAATCCAAAAATGGGACAAAAGAAAAAAAAATGAGATCGACACACCACTACCACCGCTCACCCATCATCATCCCCAACACCAGACACGGCTTCAAAAACGTATTCATGCAATACTAATTAAAAAAAAAAATCTTTAATTATATCCAAATAGACACATTCCTTAATATCCCAAATACAAGTTAGTAAATTTCTAAATTAAATACATACCAAATTGTTCACTTCCTCTTCTATGAAACTTGAACTTGTTTCTCAAGTTGGTTAGATAACTTTTTGATTGATCAAATGAATTACCCCTCTTCATTTTACTACTATTATTGTTGCTAATAGTGTCATCGTAAAACCCATTATTGTTATTGTTGTTATTAATAGATACCGAATGATTAAGTGTGTTTGTCAAGGTAGTAGATTGAAACGATTTAATCATCTTATCGGTAGCTAATGGATCCACAGCATCATCAGCCTCTTCAATCTCTTCAACTTCTGTCTTGTCAGAATCATTGTCATACGAAAATGCACGATTCATACCATTACTTGTGATATTGTTATTGATCTCATAACTATTGGAAAACTTCATATAATGACCACGGTATTCATGTTGAATGCAATTATTGTTGTTACTGTTAATTGTCGAATTGTTGGTGGAATTCATGGTGTTGTTCACACTAAGTGGTAATGGCTGATAACTGTTATTTCTCTGTCTAAATTGCGTCTCTTGTTTATATGGATCAGCAACAATATTTCCATTGCTTCTTCTTCTTTGATCCCTGAGTTCTTTCTTCTCCTCTTTAATCTGATCTCTCAATTCTTTTCTTTCTTCACGAATCTGATCTCGTGCCTCTTTTCTTTCGTCTCTTTGTTGTTGTTTCAACTGCTTCAATTGTTTTCTTTGGTTCTTTCTCACCTCCTTCTTGAATTGCTTGGTCTTTACCTGTTTGTATATTGGCTTATCTTCGATCAAACTCTTCAATTCAGGGGTAGATATTCCTGGATTGTGCACATAATTTGGATAATATTTGACAACTCCAAACTCTTCTTCAATCACGTTATAATCGACATTTCGAATAAACTGGTCGTTAATATCTTCGTGATGGGAATGAATAGGATTAAACTTGGAAGAAAACATAATAAAATCAAGCCTCTAATTTAAGATATTGATAAATATAAAACGTGGAGAATATAAGATAATAACAGTAATAACAATAATAACAAAATAAAATGAGAACCCCGATGATAAAAGTTAACTAATGCAAATAAATACCAATCTATATGTTGATGTTTAAAGTAGATTATTATAGTAGAAAGAAAAAAATTTTCTTTTAAGAATGTATATATTAAAGTTGTTGTTGTAGTGTGTATCTTTTTTTTTTTTGGTTTGATTCTTCGTTTGGTTTAAATATTTCAATTTAAATGTCTTTACACAAAAACGCTAATTATATTGTTTTTCCCTTTTGTTATTGTTAAAGTTGTAGCAAATCCTATACTTTACACAAACCAAACGTATCCTAAATCTTTTTTTTTTCTTTTTTGCTCTTTAATTAAAATGTAATCTTCCTCCATCTGATCATAATCATCAAGAAATGAGTTGTTCATTTCCATTACAAGCCAGCTATGTTTCATAGAAGTCTAATATCATCACACCACATTCCTACAGAATTTTCCTGTCCCTCGTCCCCCCAATTTACAAAAACGTTTGCAATTATCTTTTTCTTTTTTCCAGTTGGCGTTTTCCTAAAAAAGCAAACAGGAAAAAAAAGAAAGCAAAAATACCCCACATGTTTCCATGCAGGACCTTTCAAATTGATTGTAAAAGGATTCCTGTTTTGTGTATGAAACGACATTTTTTCACAACAATTAATGTCGTTCATTAGATTTTGGTGTCCGTGTGGGGTTCTATCTGTATAGATATAGCAACCCCTGCATTGGTTCATTAAATACAACAGGGAGACATTTTTACCAACTAACAAATCTAAATGATACACACACACACACACACAAGTATACTTAAACTTACAAAGCATGCACATACATATATACACACATGTTTCAAGTTTATACAAAACAATGATTAATCCAACCCTGTCTTGAATTATGAAAATCATCAAAAGTAAATGTATAGAATCATGTATCAATTGGAGATAGATCAAATGGATAACAAAAAAATAATTATTATCCCCACCCCCACAGTTGATTTACCAATGTTTCCTACTTTCCCCTTCTAATGTTCATTCCTGATCTTTCCATTCATCCTCCGCCACGCATAGAACTCTTTACAAAAATATTTACTTATCCACTAGCGTGTACGTGTTTTATGAAATTATCTTCTTGTTTGTTGTTAGGAACACTTAACCGTTACTTCCTGATGGTGGTAGTATTTTTTTTATATATATAAGTAATCATACATGATAAATCCTTTGGATATCTACTCCACTTCAAAATTACAATCAACCATTGTATTAACTAAATTGCTGTACAACTGATGACTATTTCTTCCATCTCAACCAATAGTGATGATGGGATACAACATCAAAAGAAGAAAAAAAAAAGAAAACTTTAATGACTACTCAGACCCCCTCCAAGGTATCACCACTTAATTAGATAATTAAAAGAAACTCCATGATATCTAACTGTCGATTAAACTATTTCTACAGAAGTCATTGTCGTCGGATTTTCTGAATATATTCTTGACAGTAGATCTTGATTTGCTTATTTTCTTTTTATTCATTGAAGAATATCCGGTATTCCAAAAAGATAAAAAAGAAACCAAACTTAATTAATCGGTATTAAAATTTTTCGCACGTGAAAACCTACTCGTGATTACTCTGTCTTTTGCAACAAATCCTCTTTCTATTGAAACTATGTTAAAGCTGTATATATAATTCATTTGCAGTGATTCTTTTTTTAGTATCATATTCTATCATTCTATTAAATAACTCCTTAATCTGTTCATCTTGACATCGTGGCAATAATTCATTCAATGGTTTTCTTTTATAATTTGGCAATTCCAACATTTTACTCTCCAAGTCTTCAGAACCAAAATTAACAATGATTCTATTTAACAAAGCCAAATCACCAATATCAGTACTTCCGCCATCTTCTTCATCTTCCTTATCTTCCAATACACTTTTAAAATCTGTCGAATATAAAATAGTTAAAATTATACCAAGACTCCAAATATCAACACTAAAATCATATCCATTATCTAAGATAACTTCTGGTGCTTTATAAATTCCACTTGATATATCATTATGTTTTTCGATTTTTTCATCTAATGGTGGATTATTTATATCATAACATATTCCAAAATCACCTAAAATTGGATTAGTTATATCTTGATTTATAAACATAATATTACTTGGTTTTATATCACGATGAATTATTCCATTATCATGTAAAAATCTTAAAGCTTGAGACATACATTTTAACCATACTTTAATATCTTGATCTTGAATCTTATTAATTAATTTATAACTTACATTCCCATCATTTTGAAATCTACTCATACGTTTACAATATTTTGGAATTTTAATAAGATTATTCATATTATATTCATATAATTTAGTAACTAATATGATATCATCAAATATTTTTAAATCATTTAAATATTCAATTATATGTTCTTTGGATGATTGGGATTGGAATTTTTTAAGTATTGAAATTTCTCGAATAATAGAATGTGGTGGTGGTTGAAAGTCTTCATCCATTATTTTAAGACAAACTAAAGATTTAGTGGTCTTATCAATTGCTTTATAAATTTCTGATATTGAACTTGTATAGATTAATTGTTTATCTATATAGTAATCTGTTAATTTCATGGTTTGATTTGGTTGTATTGTATATGTTGTCAATAGTTTACAATAATGAGATTGGTTTTTTTCACTTTTTTTTTGTATGTTTGCTTGTTTGTTTGTTTGTGCGCTGCTGTTCTGTTTGATATCTTGGATGGTAATTCTTGCAGCACAATTAAATGCCACTATTCTAAGATAGGATATTACGATATTACTACATCATAATTTAAAACTACATTCATTGTATACGCCCTCACAATGAACTATTCATTCGTATCTCTACATAATAATAATAATAAACAGTACTAATGATATCATCCACGCTTCTTTCTGATACCTCCCGATAAATCATCCATTCCACTACGTTTATACCCTTGTAATTGTTGTGATTGTATCTGCTGTTGCAATTGTTGTACCTGTTGTATTTGAATAGGTCCTCCACTTTGCAGTTGTTGTCCTTGTTGCTGCTGTCCTTGTTGCTGTTGTTGTTGTTGTTGTTGATGATGATTATTGGCATTTCCTCCACCACAACCGCCAGTTACTATATCATTATCATCAGTGTAAATTTTTCTATTTGGGAACTTATAAGTTAGCCCTTCGAACGCATTCTCTGTAACTTTTGGTAATTCTAAGAAATATGGATGTAATAATGCTTGGTCTGCCGTAAGTCTTTGTTCTGGATCATATTTCAAAAGTCCTGCTAATAAATCCAAACAATTGGCCGTACTATTATTATTTCCTGTGGAACTACCATTATTGGTATTATTATTTCCACTATTAATCATTTTAAACCAATTGGATAAGTTATTCATATAATTCTGATTGAAATTCTGTGTGAATGATAAATATTCTGGGTATTTGTTTAAACTTGGCCAGATATCAGTAGTAGGTGTACCTAATATTTCAATAATTTTCTGAAGTTGATTCTTTTGGAATGGAACGGATTTCTTATTATTCAAGTCAATCTTACATTCTTCACCTTTAAACATTGGTCTTAAACTTAAAATCTCACCAAGGATACAACCAATTGCCCATAGATCTAATGCTGGGGTGTAGTGCCGTGTGCCCAATAATAGCTCAGGAGCTCTATACCATATAGTAACCACAACTTTATCACCAGTATATAAACTTTGTAAGGGATCTTTAAATTTTCTTGCCAATCCCAAATCACCAATCTTAACCACACCTTGAGATGTAACCATGATATTTGCTGGTTTCAAATCACGATGAAAAATCCAATTTTTATGAAGAAAAGTGACCCCATTTAAAATTTGCCAAATTAATGATTTAACAGTTGAATTAGGAATAGGCTTAAATTCTGGATGTGATTGATAATGAATAATTTGTAATAAATCATGTTCACAAAATTCAAAAATCATATAAATTGATTTATTCTCCAAGATAATATCTACTAATTTAGTGATGTTTTTATTATTCAACTCTCGACAAAGTGACATTTCTCTAATTGCAGATTGTGAAATACCCGTATAATGTAAAACTTCATCCTGATGAATACTATTTTGATTATTTTGATTTTGATTTTTATTCAAATTATTCACTGTGTTATTATTACTGTTATTACCTCCGGCTCTTCCATTATTATTCCCATGATGATGATGATTATCACTTTTGAATTTTTTAATTGCATAAAATTGCGGAAGTGCTCCATTGTTGTTGTTGTGGTTGTGGTTGTTATTACTATTATTATTATTATTATTAAAATTACTGTTACCATTTCCTAGGTTTATTTGTGGACTAACTATTGATTCATCCAACATATCATTTCCATTATCTTCTGTGATATTATTACTTATATTCCCATTAGGTTTATCATTTTTCAATTTTGCTTTATAAACTTTCCCATAAGTTCCCGCTGCAATATATCCCATAATTTGATAAGTAGACAACACAGATTCTCTAGTTAGATCTTTTCTATGTTTAAAAGGTCCTAAAGTAAGTATTGAATTCAGTGCCATTAATGCCGGTTGCGGAATACTATTTGTTCTTGAGGTATTAGATGATGTAGGCATTGGTCCACCACCTACTCCACCCATAATTCCTGAAGTTCCCGATGTTCCTCTTGATAATTGATGGTGAGGCATAGTTGATCGCATGGGTAGTTGACCTTGATTTTGTTGAAGTTGTTGATGATGATGATGATGCTGTTGCATTATATGTTGGAAATTTTGCTGTGATTGTTGATGTTGCTGTTGTGGATGATATTGTTGAATAGGAACGTTATTTAGGTTTCTATATTGTCCTCCTGGTCCTCCTGATGATGTTGAGTAATTCATTCCACCGATTTAAATTTTTATACTCCAATAATCTAAAAAAACACCTTTAGCTCTGGCCAACAAAAGAAAAAACAAAAATACTAAAAAAAAAAGATCAAATTGTTATGAAAAGAGAGACAGAAAAAAAAAAAAAAAAACAAAAGAAAAAAGTATGTGTTTACTGAAACTTGCCATGATAGTTTTGACTCTACTCTCTGGTGTAGTACAAAAATGAATGCAAAATAATAATTAATAATCTATAATAAAAAAAATCATTGAAAAAAGAAACTAATAATTACAAACCAATTCATAATGACTACTTATTCTAAAACCTTAACCCCACTAAATCATTCAATGATTGTGATGTGGTTTCTGACATATTTGTTGTAACTAAACTTTCCGCATCATCGTTATTCTTTTCTTGTCCTTTACATTCATCTACTGGATCTACTGATTCACTGAAAAACTTATAATCAGGATTCAAGTCCACTAAATTGTCTTGGTTCTGTTTATAATACTCATCTTTGATGGTATTAGTTATTTCCAACTGTTCTTTTGTTATCAAGTCTTTCATTTCCTGAATCGTTCTGGAATCATCCCATTCCGAATCAGTAAATACAAACTTGTTGATGTAGTAGAAAGTACCAGATATATGATGGTCGATTACAATCAATCCTTCTTCAACACATTTATCTAACTCTTCAATTGTTATATTATAGGACCAATTGAACTGGTTTGATATTTCGGATATGGTCTTCCCGTAATTCACCGCATTGTATAATGCGTCCTCCATATCGGATTCTTCAATCATCTCTTGCCTTAATTTCATAAGCTTATACTCATACTCTTGATTCTTAAGATAGTCAACAATGTATTCACCGTATGTGTTGGTGTTTCGTCGTGGCGAGACAACAAAAATATCTGATTTAACATATTTCTTCACAATAATTGGTAAATTTAAAGCATTAAATAAATCAATTGCTTTTTGAAAATCAGAACTTGTTATAAGCTCGCTGCCGAATCCTTGGTTTTTAATGAGAAATCGATTATACTCCGCAAATAAATCTTGCGATGAAACCATGGATGTCTTTTGCGTCAACCTATAGTTAATGGCAAATTCACTTATATGTCGACTCAATTCCTGATGATATAATGAGGAGGTCTTTTTGATATTTAACGCAGGAATGACTGGTTTGGTGATACTTGCTGGTTGTTGTTTAACCAACTTGTTGAATGAGGTAGACAATTTAATTAAATCTTGATATTTAAACATCAACTGTTCCAAATCATCTAACGAAGACGACAAAATAATTTCATTCTGTTTTCTTTGTAACTCTTCAAGCTGTTCTAAAGCATGAATACCAGCGCCTCCTGTCTTTTTAGGTAGTTCAGGCTTGGGATCCGGAGTGGCCAATTTAATTGCATTTTTATTAATTCCACCTCTTTCTTCCAACTCCTTCCATTTTATATCATCCAATATTTTACCAACCTCCTCGTAGAACTTACCCTCGCCACCTTTTCTAAAACTTATCTTAATATATGGTTGGTTATTCGTATACGTTTCTTCACCACTTTCTAATTTTAAATTCAATGGATTAGAGTTAATTGAGACATTACTCAAACTTCCTGTGATATTCTTCACTGTGAATCCTCGGCTTGAATTAGGCTGTTTAAGTTCAGTACCACACATTTCACAAAAATTCAATGCTGGATGGTTTATAAAAGTACATTTGGGGCATTGATCACTAGAAGTGGTCATTGGTTGAGGCTCGGGAGTCATTGATTCTGGTGTTAGTTCTATTTCTTTCGGTTTATTTCCGTCTTTTAGGATGCTTGTAAGAAATGCTTTTGAAGGTCGAATACCGCAGGACGTACATTTCGGTAGTTCCTCTTCGTCAATCTTGAAATTAGAAAGGATGTGATTGTTAAATGAACATATCTTACAAGCCCAATCAAGTGTAGTAACTACATTGGACAAATTGTTTTCTTCTGTTTCACCATCACCTGCTGTTGTTGTTGTTGTGCCCGTCTTGATGTAAAGTGTCACCTTTGGCGATCTTCTGAAATATCCAACCACGAGATTTGCTTTCTTAAACAATGACAATTCAACGGCAATACAATTCTTAACATTATCATTATCAAAATAAATCAACCTTTTATTGGTTAAATAAATCCTCCCATTTTGGTGATTTAGTATTTTTGATCTACCTTGATATAAACCAACGTTGTCTTTGATGTAGATATTATATTCGTTATCTTGCAAAATTGGCCGGCTACTCCTGTTAATTAGCACTGTCTGCCATATATTCAACCAAGTGGAGGTCATGGCTGATTAGTGGGAAGTAATTTTTAGAATTATGTTGAGTTCGTCTGGAGGCAATTCACTAGCAGTTGATTTCCTGTTGCCAACTTCAAATACTTTCGTCTGCTTCCAAAAGTAAAATCAGCCAAACGAAAAAAAAAAAATAGAAGAAAACAAAATTAATAAAAATTGAGCCAAAGAGAGACAAAGAAGAATTGTTGCATTTTCTTTTGATCAAATTCATTTCTTTTTCAACACCAATTTCAAGTAGAACATATCAAGTTCTAAACCAATCCTTTATCATATATAAGAAGGGCAACCAGTTTAAAATTGCCCTGGTTTCATTTACATTCTCTACAAGAGGCAGATCATTATTTTTTTTTAATTCATATTTGTCAGCATTTTCCTAGTTTGTTTTCGTTTTGATTTTTTTTTTTTTCTATTTTCATCGTCATTTGTGATCCATCATATCAACACATTTCCCATTTTACTTTATTAGTCGAATATGTCATTTTTATTTAAAAGAAATCCTAAAACTCTGTCAGAGTTGGTTCGAGCTTTAAACGATCAGGTTCTGAAATTAGACTATTGTTCACCTCAGGATAGTAATTACAAAAAGTATCAAGATGAATGTGCACGATATTTGAAAAATATGAAAGTAATATTACACGGAGATGATGAAGTGGATCCACAGCCTGATCAAATCACTCAACTTGCACAAGAAGTTTACGCTTCCGATTGTTTGTATTACTTGATTTCGAATTTGAGAAAATTAGATTTTGATTCTCGAAAAGATGTGGTCATTTTATTCCTGACGTTGTTGCGACGAACAACTGCTAATAAATCACCCACTGTTGATTATCTAATTAACACGAAACCAGAAATATTAGTATTATTGATTAAAGGTCCTGAGATTCCTGAGATTGGGTTAATAACTGGACAAATATTACGAGATTGTATTAAGTTTGAGATAATCAATCGATATGTTATTTATCATCCGTTGTTTTGGAATTTTTTCAAATATGTACAAATCCCGACTTTTGAAATTGCTACTGACGCAATGATGACCTTGCATGAGCTATTAACGATCCACAAGAAATTGGTGTCTGAGTTCTTGGGTAATAACTATGATTTGTTTATTCTGTCAATTAACAAATTGATCACCTCCAAAAACTACGTGACAAAGAGACAAAGTGTTAAGTTATTAAATGAATTAGTGTCGCAAAGATCAAATCAACAGTTTTTGTCAAAATTTTTTGATGATGCCAATAATTTGAAGTTGACTATGTTGTTATTGAGTGATAAACTGAAAAATCTACAACTTGAAGGCTTCAATACCTTGAAATTTTTTGTTGCTAATCCTAAAAGATCTCAAAAAGTAACTGATATTTTGATTAAAAATAAAGAGAATTTCATTGAGTTCTTTAAAACATTTGATATTTCTAGTTTCCATGATAATCATCTCGTTGATGAACGAGATTATACATTAGAAGCAATTAAAAACTTACCTGATAGAGCAAGTCATTAGCATGTATGTCTATAATGTTATTATCAACTACAACAACGATAAAATGAGTTTGCATATTATTATACTCACCCAGCATTAGTATATTGAGTTCTTTTTTTTTTCCTTATACATTTATATATAGTCTATAAAAAAACAGAATTGAAGAAATAAAACTTACTCATCTATATCCTCTATTGTGCAACTCTAGACCAGTTTTTGTATTCTTGTTCACCGTATTGGATTTGTCTAATCCATTCAGCAACAGTGGCAGTCAAATCACCAGAGGTACCTAATGAAACTGGAACATCGATATCTCTACCTCTGAAACCAATATGTTTAATAGGAGAAACAACGGCAGCAGTACCAGCACCGAAAGCTTCAATTAATTGACCTTTTTTAGCTTTTTCTTCAACTTCATGAATGGTAAATTTTCTTTCACTGATGGTCCATTCGTCTTTTGGTAATCTTTCCCTACATAATTCTAGAACAGAGTCTCTGGTAACACCTGGTAAGATCATACCATCCAATGGAGCAGTGACCAATTCTTTAGTACCATCATCATTGGCAAAAGCAAAGAAAACATTCATTGTACCAACTTCAGTAATGTAACCTTCTTCACCAAACAACCACAAGTTTTGTTGGAAACCTTTTTGGGCAGCTTCCATTTGTGGTTTGATACAAGGAGCATAATTAGCTCCTAATTTCTTATCACCAACACCACCTGGCCATGCTCTGACAGCATAGTCAGTAGCTTCTAAACTAACTGGTTTGAAACCACTTGAATAATAAGGACCAACTGGAGAAGCAATAACATATAACAAAGCTCTATCTGGAGTACCGACACCCAATGAAGCGGAAGTACCAATTAAAGTTGGTCTAAGGTATAATGAATATCCTTTACCTTCTGGAACAAAACCTTGATCTAATACTAATAATTTATCAATTAATTTTTGCAATTCTTCACCATCAAAAGTTGGCAAAGCAATTCTTTCAGCAGAACTGTTCATACGAATCATGTTTTTATCACCACGGAATGTACGAATCAAACCTTTACTGTCCTTGTATGCTTTCATACCTTCGAATAATTCAAACGCATAATGGAAAACAATCGTACTAGGATCTAAAGATAAGTTATGATATGGAGAAATCTTTGGAGTATCCCAACCTTTTTCCTTGGTCCATTCAATTTCTAACATGTGATCTGTAAATGTCTTACCAAATACCAATTGTTCTTTAGGAAGCTTGGTTTTAGGAGTAGTGGTTTTTTCAATAATTAATCTAGAAGCATCCAATGGTGCAGCCTTGGATGAGTTGTATCTTATCCATTGTGTAGAACGTATAGAACGTCTAATAAAAGTCTTGCTAAACATAGTTATCAACACAGGTAAAGGTTCTAATAATGAAAAAAAAAAAGAAGATAGGAATTCTGTTGATTTTTTTTTGAATAGATGAGTCAAGTGATGGAAGACGAGTACAGATCGCTAGCTTTCCATACTAAAAGCGAACGGAAAAAAGAACGAAAAAAAAAAATTGTATATCCAAGGAACGGCATCTGTCAGTCTCGCCCGGTATCGCTTCTGGGTTCCCGTTATCGAATTCAATATTGGTCTCCTTGATTTTGCTTTTTCAAATCACAAAAGACAGAAACAAAAGACTTTAAAAAAAAAGATATGATAAAATAATTTATACAAAGGAAACCAACACTTTTTCATTTCCTTCTAATAATCTAAAATTTCTCAATTACATGTATAATAATGTAGAGAAAGTGCAACAAAAAAAAATTATGTAAGATTCGGTTTGCAGCTATTTCTTGAAAAAGTATATACCGAAAATTGCAATCATATGAAATACTGGTCACGTTATCAAATGTGACACCCATGTAATTATCCATAAAATGTGAATTAATATTAACAAATACTTCTTATGACTGGGGGTTCATAAGAAAGTTGATGGTAATTAGTTGAGATCAACGAGCACGCGTGTGAAGCACGTGACTTATTATAGTCGTGTACATATGTCAATGAAACAATTTTTTCTTCTGTTCTTATTTTTTTTTTGTTGTTGTTGTTGTTAGAAGAGAGAAAAAATGTGTTGAGCCAGAGTGAGAGGTCTTGATTCTAAGAGAAGGGGAGAACGAAATTTACAACTCCAATTTTTGAAACAAAGTAATCAACAAAAACAATTGCTGTCTAGATTTATTACAGCGACCAGTTGAAATCATTTAAAAAGATATAATCAAACAGAATTCAAGAGTCTTTGGAATTTCCTTGATTGTATTTATATATTGTTTTGATAGTTACAAGTTTGGTTTTAAACAAGTTTTTCTTTTTTTTTTCCACAAATCATTTCGACTTTTTTTTCAATTTAAAGAAGTTTTACTATAAAACACAAGGTTTGCAATATGTCTGAAGTATGTTTGATTCTATATTGGGCAGTTTGTTTATGTTTGCCGTTTGATTGGATTTAATTTACTAACTAATATTATTGTTTTGTAGGTGAAAAGAACTATTAGAATAACGACTGAACAACACATTCTAACTGATGAACCACCGGTAGAAAACTTCCCAATGAGAAAGTGGTCTGTTCAGATTTCCATGTTAGATGCTCAAGGTAATGAAGTTCCAGCCAAAATTTTAGATAAAGTCACATATACATTACATCCAACATTCCCCAACCCAATAAGAGTGATAAAACAACAACCATTTAGAATTGAAGAAAAAGGTTGGGGTGAATTTGATATTCCTATTGCAATTCATATCTTGGGTATTCAAGGTAAGACTGGAGAACGTAAATTCCAACATGATTTGAATTTCTTGCAAGAAAAGTATCACAATGACCATGTCATTAGTATTCCTGTTTCACCAACGAGAAATGGACCATTAAACAAACTATTAGCCGAAACTGGTAGCTTGCCATTTGACGAACAAGGTGCGACTACTGCTGCTGCATCCACCCCTGCTGCTAGTGGTGGTTCCACCGGTATGAAAAGAAAGTTAGATTCCACTAATGGGGGTGCTGCAGTAGGTGCCAATGCTTTGGATAATAAGGCTAAAAAATCAAAAGGTGCTATGAAAGGTAACATTGATTTGGAAAAATTATCGCAAGGTTTGACTAAATTAAGTGAAGATGATTTGATTGTTGTTGTCCAAATGGTCACTGATAACAGAACAAATGAAATGAATATTAAAAATGATGTAGATAATGGAGAATTTACTATGGATTTGTATACTTTACCAGATTCATTATTGAAGAGTTTATGGGATTATGTAAAGAAACATACTGGTGAAGCTTGATTATGGATCCAGTTCAGGTTTTTTTTACTATATTTTTGTTCCATTCAATTATGTAATTCTTTCGGTCTTTTAGTATTAAGTATAAAAATGTTTATAATCCATTTCAAAGAGAAGATATTAAACTAATAAATATAAACACCTTGTAATATTTAGCATTCTTTAAATTGCTTCTGTGGTTGAAGATTTTGGTTTTAACTATTCTTTGTGTATATTCTCTCGTCGCACTGTTAACACCTATGTAAAGTTACCATTCTACATCATTGACTGTTCTTCATACAGACCAAACTTTGATTGTGGAATCCCAGGAACCAGTGGCAATTCCAATACCATCAGGGCTGACTGCCACTTTATTGATTTTGTTCACGTGTTCATTTCCAAGAGTACCAATAATTTCATTCTTCAAAGTATCCCAGACAACACATCCATTTTCTGAATAACAAGCATAAAGGAATCTACCGCTCTTACCAAAATCCAAAGAGAATACACCTTGATTCTCAATAACTGAATGTGAACTGAGTATACTATATTGGTCACCATTCATATTTGAAGCTGCATTGTTAATTAAATTATTACTGTTGAAAAATGACCCCGAGCGTGCGTACCCATTATGGTGCTTACTTTTCTTGTTGTTCCCTGCGTTAGATGATGCTGTAAGTGAATTCAAAAGATGTAAATCTGGATTGCTTCTAACTTGATGAGCTAGAGAGTAATGACTCAACTCGCAATCAGATCGCAAATCAAACAATCTAATCAGACCGGCATCGCATCCAGCAGCGATTGCATTACTATCAGGGAAAACTTTAACTGACGTGACATCAGTGTTTGTTACCCCAAAAGATTGTGTTGGCTTTTGAGATCTCAAATCCCAAATTTTTACAACACCATCAGAACCTCCAGATATGAACAAGTTATCGGAGAGAATGTTTTTTGGGAAAATATCCAAACATAATACATCACCTGTATGCTCGATAAACTCTCTACTTTTAGCCCCTTTGTTCAAATCCCACAAAACACATGTCATATCACCACTAGCTGTGACTATAGAATTATTCCCTAGGAATTCACATTCAGAAATATAAGCAGTGTGACCTTTCAACACAGATTGGACAGATTGGTAAAAACTTCCTTGCATTTGATAACTGTTGCTGTTGATTAAAGCTCGTTCTTCCAGAACCGGAAAGTTTGTCGTATCTGGTTTAATCTTATAAATGGTACAATTGTTATCTAAACCACCAGAAGCAACCAACTTTTCATTTTCTGAGTAGCTGCATGTTAACACATATGGATTTTCCAATTGAATAGCGTGTTTCTTGTATCCGGTAATCGCATCCCAAATAATCATATAACCATCAAAACTTGCAGATAATATTCTACTAGAATCAGCACTCCAGCATAATTTGGAAATTTTATTTTGATGGCCCATCAAGGTATTGTATAAGGTTAATTTGCAAGTATTTATAGGAATATGGGTAACATTTTTAGAAACCATTTGTATAGTTGTGTCTTGGGTTCTTTTCTTGATGTTGAAAATTTCCTCGTAGAGTGCTTTTGTTTTTACTCTTTCTTTAGTTATTTGTTGAGTTAATGAGTCTGTTTGGTTTGTTGTTTGTGCATCGTCGACGAATGGAGATCTTCCATAGTCCATTTGTTCTGACATTAACGGCTGTGATTCGTATTTTTTTGACATATTTAATTCATGTACTGTTTCGTAAACTTGCATGTAAATCAATGGTAATGCTATTGAGCAAAAAAAAAAAGAAAGACGGCTATAAATGAACCAAGATATGGTGAGAATATGTTGATGATAGTATCTCAAATAGTGTAATCCAAAAAAAAAGGCAAACCGGGAAGAAGGGACAAGAGGAGGAAGGGAAAGGCAAATAAAGGAGTATTATTCCGGTTTTCGAAATCTTACTAAGACGAATAAATGAATAAATAAATAACAAGTGGGCCAAGTAAATTTTTATATGAATACAATGGATTGCCTTCTTATTTTTTAAATCATTTAGGTATTTATGGTAGAATTAACTTTTTCTTTCAAATAAAAAAAAAAAGATCAAAACCCAGCTCACTGCAATGGTACACTTTCATTTTTTTTTATACAGTACATATATTTGTACTTATTTTTTTTGAATTTATTTAATGTGGAATTAGAGAATAACCATATTTGGCACGTTTTTCTTAATTATTATTGTTAATTGAGGTTTCATAGAAAATAAAAAACAAGTGGCTTCTTGGAATTACGGAAGCCCCAAGTAGTGATATATAACATTCATTTCGCTATCAGTTTGCAGCTTTCTTACATAAAGAATATATGATCATTCAAACCAACGGGTATTCATCCGCTGTTGTACTCACAACCAACCAAAAATAATGTGGTGTCATTGAAATGCATACACATACATACATACATACACCCCCGTTGAAGTATAAGGTGTTATGTGACTATAAATGAAATTAGATATCTTCTGGTTGGAAATCTTACTTTATGGTTTGTATATTAGAATGTTCAAATGCAAATCCACAACTTTTCGTGTAATACAGGTGACTGTAATATGTGTTATTTTACGCGCAATTTGCAGCAAGTAAAAGGACACTGTTGCTAATGCTTTTTATTCATGACATCTTAACACTCTAGGTAAAGACATACTTACTCGTGGTTCCATTAATATTATATATAACTTGAAAACCTGCTATTTCTAAATTTCTTTTCTAAAAAAAAAAATAATGGTTATATCACAAACTTTTCAAAAATGACAATTTAAGTTAACTTGCATGAATTTTTCTTGTTAAAAAATAACTCTAATTTCTAAAAATTACAAGAAACAAAAAACCACATTAAGAAATTCAATGTCGCATTTATTTTCTTTTTTTTTTTTGCACATTGGCTGGTATGATTGTCGTGTATATTATTGTCTATCACTAATATCAAAGGATATAGGCTAGTAATTATAATAGTCGAACACAACCTAGAATGAAAGGTATTGCAGCTGAACTAGGTAAATACTGGAATAACAAAAATTCACCAACTTCCAAACTGTTCGTGCTGTGGATAAGTCCTCCACGACCTTCACGACAATCATATTTAACAAAAACAATAAATGACCACATAATAGTAGTTACACTTCTCTTATCCCCTATTTTTCTTGTCTTTTTTTTTGTAGAGTTTCTAGTTAGCATGTTTAAACTTTTCATCCAAACAAGGGTTTAGAATAGCTGTAAATCTACTTGTTCTCAAGGTGAAAGATTTCCAAAAAAAAAGAGTTTACACTATCTGCTATGTCTTTGTTTTACCGCGTGTTTTAAAGTCATAAACATCAATTACATGAATGACATATGAAATGAAGTTAATCTCCAGTAATCTGAAAGAAAATTGTCAATGCAACAAGTAAAAAACTACGAGTGTTTATATAAAACTCTACTAGTACAAAAGAAAATATAATAATACACACACAGAAAACAAAGACCATCTTAGTTATCGTTAGAATCTATACTTTCT
Source organism: Candida tropicalis MYA-3404 (assembly GCF_000006335.3). NCBI lineage: Eukaryota > Fungi > Ascomycota > Pichiomycetes > Serinales > Debaryomycetaceae > Candida > Candida tropicalis. Next base: position 1,092,113 of record NW_003020049.1, on the reverse strand, counting down.
GTGGCCTTTTCTGACACGCTCTCATTCTCCTTCTCAACCTCTTTGTCTTTCTCATTTTCATTCTCAGTGTTATTCATACTACCCTTATCTGTCTCAATCTCGGCTTCTTTCTCTTTGCCACCATCTTTGTCTGCTTCAGGTTCTTTATCCTTTTCTGTTTCGGTTTCTTTTTCTGCATCTTTTTCTGTATTCTTTTCTGTTTCTTTATTAGTCTCTTTTTCTGTCTCTTTATCGGTCTCTTTATTGGTCTCTTTATTGGTCTCTTTTTCTGTCTCTTTATCGTTATTCACCTTCTCTACTTCTTTCTCGCCGTTACTGGCCCCTTCTGTATTTTGACCATTCTCATTTTCTTTCTCTTTATCATTCTCCTTCTCTTTGGATTTATCAGATTCCTTGTCAGCCTCATTTTCTTTGGATTTTGCTTTTTGCTTCTGTACATTTGGCACTGGAGCAGCAGATGTTTTTGTATTTCTCCTAGATTTCTTGTTCTTATTATCATCAACACCACCAGTCACACCTTGCAAATAACTAGGAACTTCCAACCCACTTCTAAGAAAGAATTTCTTCCAGTTTCTTGCTTTATCCTTCAACTGAACTTGAGTTCTACCCTTCAATGCTTCGGATATCTTACCACCTTGACCAAACAACTCTAAGATCGTAGCCCAATGAGGTCCCTTTAATTCTAAAGCATGTCTCAAAGCTTTTTCTTCTTCTCTTGTCCATGGTCTTCTCAGTGATGGTCTTGGTCCGATTGGAATTAACGATTCTCTCATTTCTGAAACCAACATTTTTTCAGTATCAACTTCATTTGGACCAATTCCTGATGATGTAGGACGTGTTGCTGTGGAACCAGAACCGGCTCCAGATGATGATGGTGTTGAATCACTTGTACTAGACACCGTTCTGGCAAGCAAGTCTTGGGTATGAGGGGTGTTTTCTCTTCTATCTCTGACTGATTTACCCATTCTACCCCAAATCAAGTAACCCATATTTCTGCTAACATATTCAAACAAATCTCTTAAAAATGTGAACCATTCATATTCTTCACTTAAATGAGTATCAGAATTATAATTCAATAACAATTCCTTTCTTTGTCTGCATCTCACAATAAAGTCGGTTTCAGTTGGTGTCAATATTCTCACATCTCTTCTTGACATCAAGTATTCATTAATATTATCAGGTAAAATATCTTCCAATATTTCTTCTTTGGACCTTTCCCCGGCGTCAATAGCAGAAATGTAAGCTTGAGTTTTCAAATCCAAAAATAATGATGCCTGAGTTTTCAATAATTTACCAATTTTTGCACCAATTGGATTTTCAGTGCTTTGGAAACCATTCTGGAAACTTCCTAAACTAGATAAGGCATTTGCAGGATCTAAATTATTCAGCGGACAAAAGACATCTAAAAACGATTCATTAAGGTAGAAGAAACCAATTTCCATAGTACCCAAAGTTGCAGCTAAGAAAGTAGCCAAATTCACTTTACGTAATGTTGATTCAATACTTTGTTGTTTTGATTTGAAAATGTGTGGTGTCTCGTCTCCTTCTTTCCACATTCCAGGAGCTAAATGCTCAACCGTCAAAAAAGGATCCTCTTCGCTATATAATCTTTTTGTAAATTCAAACAAAGATGTCAAATCCCTATAAGTTGCCCCTTCAGGTGTATCTGGATTCGACGCCAAGTCTATGATTTTCTGATATGGGTTACTAGCAACTGTACGCAATAATTGTGTAGCAAGGTTGTCTAACGTTGGTAATGTGTTTATCAACAATTGAATTCTTGGAGGTAAATAAACCGGAGCAATTATTGATAACGGCAATGCACCAAGTGTTGCTGATGATAACATAGCTGTGGCCTGAGAATGTTGCTCCAATTGTGTTGAAAGTGTGGTGTATGCAGCGTATGCAGTGTTTGTATTAAGCAACTCGGAATTGGATGGGATACCAGAAGCAACGTCTGATTCCACTTCCTGTTCTTCATCTTCGTTGTTATTAATCTCTCCGTTTGATTTGTTCTGTTCGTGTTGAATTTCTGGTTGTTGTGTTTGTTCTGGAACAGGTGCTGCTTCTATTTCCGCTTCTGTTTCAGCTGCCCTTTTCTCTTTGTTTGAGTCGGTGGCCACCTCTAGTTCAGTTGCAATCATTTCAAGGTCTTCTTTCTCGTTGATTTCTGTTGCTAGTGAAGGCTCGTTTACTTCTGCTGGTTTCTCTGAAGATTCAGTCACGGCTTCTGATTGGCCTTCCTTTTCTTGTGATTCAATTTGAGCTTCCTTTTCTTGAGGTTGTTCTTGTAAATCAATATCCTTATTTGAACTTTCAGCGTCTTCTACTTCCATTGGTTGAATCTGATTCTCTTCTTGTTCAGACGGTACAACAGCGTCATTTGCTATTTCTTCTGCCTTGTCTGGCTGGGTTTGGCTTGATGGTTCCTCTTGCTGGTTCCCTGGCGTGGTCTCAACCTGTTCTGAAACATCATTTGTTTCTTCCAGCTTTTCAGGTTCTGTTCCTGCACTCTTATTAATTTCTTCTGATTCGGTTTGGGTCTCTTTGGCTGGCTCTTCTGGTAGACTTAATACCGGAAGTTGTATTTCCTCTTCGTCTACTTTTTGTCTTTTTTCGCCTTGATCTTCTTGATCATTTTCAACTTCAGCATGAGTTCTTTTATTACTATTATCATTTTCAGTATTATCAGCAATATCTTCCTTAGTTGGTTGAATAGATTGTTCAAATAATTCATCAATTTCATTTTGTAAAGCAGATTCAGCTCTCTTTTGTTCTTCATTTTGTTCTTGCTGTTGTTCTTGTTGTTGTTCTTGTTGTTGTTCTTGCTGTTGTTCCTGCGGTTGTTCCTGCGGTTGTTCTTGTTGTTGTTCTTGGTGGTGCAATTCTGGATCCACCAACACGTTATCTGAAGATTCCTGCTGTAAACTTGGATCAATTAAATCATGTTCAGCACCATTGTTTTCGAGTTGTTTATCATGATTTTCTTCGGTGTTATGAAGTTGTGCAGAAAGTTCAGGATCTATTAAATCTTTATCATGGGTTGTGGTATTTTCAGTTTCTTGATGTTGATCAAAATCAATGCTAGCTATTGCTTCATCTATCTCTTCTCGTAATTTGTACGACATTATGGTTGTAAGCTTTATAACATGTAAACTTTGGATTCACCTATGAACTGTGTAGCATAAAAACTCATCAAGATGAGATTATTGTTGTTTATGTTTTGTGCTGGGCCACAAATTTTTTTCTTCCAGAGATTAATATGCAGGATAAAAACTTTCCAACATATTTTAAGTGAAAACAGAATTGGCTACAAACGGTTATCCATGGGTTAAATAAAGGAACCAATATGTATTTAAATGACACTGTTTGTTGTGAATATTAGGCTGTTCTCTGTAACAAGAAAAAATTGTTAGTACTAAATTTTAATATAATTTCATCAAAAATCTACAGTAAACTGCAACTTCACTTTGATAAAGATGCTTTGAAATATTTGTCAAGTTTAGAAGACAACTTTCTGACAGATTTAATAGAGCTAAGGGATTTTAAACAATAGATATCATCATTTGTTGTCCGAAATTACTCCGCAGCATATAAGAAATTACGATTACTCGTTTGGACGATAAGCGAAACATAAATCAAGTGTCAGTAAATACACCGCTAGCAGATTAGTGTCATCCAATTGAAACAAGCGGGTAACAAATCTTTGACTCGTATTAATTCAATAGAAAACAAAGTGCCTAACTGTCTTGGTCGTTCTTAGCAAAATACCCAATCCTAAAAACGGCAATTTATCCAGAACTCTACCGCTAAGACTCGCTATTACCAAATCGAGTAACTTCCCGCTAATTTTTTTTTTCATTTCTTTTTGTTTCCTCTCGCCTTGACTCTACATTTTTGATTGACTTCCGATAGATTACTCTACAGCAAAAGCGAAAATAATCATTTCCCCCTGTCTATAAATTGCTTCAGATTTTTCCCATGGAGATCTTTTTCCTGTTTCTGATTTTTTTTTATCTATTCTTTTTCTTTTCATTCTTGTTTAATCAACTCAATTAGTCAATTTCATCAATTTAAAGAAAATGTCTAGCAAGTCTGTTGCATCCTTATATTTCCCAAACGAACCAAAAGAACCAACCGTGGTTGCTTCTCACGCCAAAAGTGACGCAGAAAAGGCACAAATCGGTAAAGTATTCGATAACCGTGGTATCTACTTTGTTGCTGATTATGAAAAGTCTCAAGGTAACTACATTGCTGATGTTGATGGTAACGTCTACTTGGATGTCTATGCCCAAATTGCTTCTATCCCATTAGGTTACAACAACCCAGCATTGATTGAAACCGCCAAATCCGACAAGATGATCAGAGCCATTGTTGACAGACCAGCTACTGGTAACTTTCCAGGTGCTGATATCAATGAAATCATTGGTGAAATCCTTAAGGTTGCTCCAAAGGGCCAAGACAAAGTTTGGTCTGGTTTATCTGGTGCCGATGCTAATGAATTGGCTTTCAAAGCTGCTTTCTTCTGGTACCAAGCTAAAAAGAGAGGTTACAACACTCAATTCTCTCAAGAAGAATTGGATTCTGTTATGAAGAATGAAGCTCCAGGTTCTCCAGATTTGGCTATCTTGTCTTTTGAAAGAGGTTTCCACGGTAGATTATTTGCTTCTGGTTCTACTACTTGTTCCAAACCAATCCATAAATTAGATATGCCATCTTTCAAGTGGCCAAAGGCTGAATTCCCATCTTACAAATACCCATTAGATAAATATACCGAAGAAAACAAGAAAGAAGACGAAAGATGTTTGAAGATTGTTGATGATATCATTGCCAACAACAAGATTCCAGTTGCTGCTGTTTTGATTGAACCAATCCAATCCGAAGGTGGTGACAACCATGCTTCTGCTGAATTCTTCCAAGGTTTAAGAGACATTACTTTGAAACACGGTTCCTTGTTGATCGTAGACGAAGTTCAAACTGGTGTTGGTGCCACTGGTATTATGTGGGCTCATGAAAGATTCAACTTGCAACCACCTCCAGATTTAGTTACATTCTCCAAGAAATTCCAATCTGCTGGTTACTTCTTCCACGATCCAGAAATTATTCCAAACTTTGCTTACAGACAATTCAACACCTGGTGTGGTGATCCAGCTAGAATGATCTTGGCTGGTGCCATTGGTCAAGAAGTTGTCAAGCACGACTTGGTTAAAAGAACTGCTGAAGTCGGTGACTACTTGTACTCTAAATTGGAAAAATTGGCCGAAAAATACCCATCTTACATTAGAGACTTGAGAGGTAAAAACAGAGGTACCTTCATTGCTTGGTCTTTGGAAAATTCCGAAGCTAGAAACAAGTTCTTGAGTGACATGAAGACTGTCGGTGTCAACATTGGTGGTTGTGCTGATGACTCTGTCAGATTGAGACCAACTTTGATCTTTGAAGAAAAGCATGCTGATATCTTGGTTGCCGCTATTGACAAATTGTTATCTACTTACTAGAGGATATAATGTGTATGTAACGAGGTGTAATGATGAATAAATACAACTAATTTATAGAAATATGATAATTTTGTTAGTGTTAAACTACTCTTAACCAATAAGTTTGTAATGCCCTATGTGTTTTACCCCGGAGTTTTGCACCATTCCCGATCTGGACCCGCTGGTGCGGTGTCGGGGTAAAATTGTTCTTCTCACAGGTAAAAACCCAAATCTATCGGTTTATCGACCGAGAGTCCACACCTCTTAGTAAGATTAAAAAAAAAAAAAAAAATTTTTTTCTCCCACCATAGGGCGGTTCCAAAAATTAAATCTTAAACTAAACTCCATCCACAACACCTAGATACGACTTCTTTTTATATATATATATAGAACTTCAGCTGGATACCTCTCAAACCACTAACTATTCATTTCTTTATTTATTTGGCCACTCTAAGTCACTGCTACTATACCTACTAGCTAATCATGGAAGATTTTAAAATTAAACAACAATCAATGACAAAAGCAGAACCTACACATATTCTACACGACATCAAACTATTCATCAAAAATGATTCAAATGCTTCATTCATTGCTGGAGGTGTTGCAGGAGCAATTTCCCGAACCGTTGTTTCACCGTTTGAAAGAGCCAAGATTTTACTTCAATTACAAGGTCCAGGATCACAACAAGCATATCAAGGAATGTTCCCCACAATTTTCAAAATGTATAGAGAAGAAGGTTGGCGAGGGTTATTTAGAGGTAATTTGTTAAATTGTGTAAGGATATTTCCTTATAGTGCTGTACAATTTGCAACTTTTGAAAAATGTAAAGATATAATGTTACAATATAACCCAAGAAACAGTAATCAATTAAATGGATACGAAAGATTAATAGCTGGTTCTATTGGTGGGATCGTTTCAGTGGCAGTAACTTATCCTTTAGATTTGGTACGTGCTAGAATCACCGTGCAAACAGCATCTTTAAACAAGTTAAACAAAGGGAAATTAACTCATTCACCAAAAGTGATGGAAACTTTAAAAGACGTTTATAAAAATGAAGGTGGTATTCTAGCATTATACAGAGGAATAATTCCAACTACGTTGGGTGTTGCTCCTTATGTTGCTATTAATTTTGCCCTTTATGAAAAATTAAGAGAATATATGGATAATTCAAAGAAAGATTTCTCCAATCCAGTATGGAAATTATCTGCCGGTGCATTTAGCAGTTTTGTTGGTGGTGTATTAATTTACCCATTGGATGTATTAAGAAAGAGATACCAAGTAGCAAGTATGGCAGGAGGTGAATTAGGATTTCAATATAGATCTGTGGCACATGCATTGCATTCAATTTTTACAACTGAAGGGTTTTTTGGTGCTTATAAAGGATTAACAGCAAACTTATACAAGATTGTCCCATCAATGGCTGTGAGCTGGTTGGTTTACGATACCATGAAGGACTGGATAAATAAATGGTAATAGAGATGTATTAAAATAGAACATTACCTTTTAGATTTAGATTTAGATTATAATGTACAAATACTAATAATTAGAAGTCACGTGGGACTGCATATAACAAACCATTTTTTCTAACTAGCCAACCAAAATTCATTGGTTTTTGTTTGCGAAATGACATGATGAAAAAAAAAAAAAATAGAACCATTTCTCTAGCAGTAGTGTTTACACCTTTTCCTTATCATTATTACAAACTATTCAAGAAATGATTCCAACTAGAGTTTTATTAAACGGTATTAAAAACACCAAGCCAAAGCTTACTTACCCAGTCGAATTGACTCCATTGTTTGCTGCTGTCGGTGTTGCTATCTGTTCTGGTGCTTTCTTCACCTACAGACACTTTGCTTACGATAAAGAATTGAGAGTATGGAAAAACCCAAACTTGTCTAAATTGGATGATGTTTTGGACAAAGCTGCTGAAGAAGGTAAACATTAAATGAAGAAAACCATTGCTTTGTGGTATGAGTATTCTGTTTGATTTTTATTTTTTGTTTTTTACTATCCCACTACTTTCCTTCCAATATATTCTGCATAATTGTTCAATCAAAACTAAGTTACGTATGTTTTACTTTATTTACTTGATGTCGACGTTAAGAAATAAATAATTATATATATTCATTGATGATTTGTATTTACAAGTTTCTTGTTATTCTCTCTTTTTGTAATATTTTGCAGAATGATTTTAATTGACGGAAGACATGATACGTTCTTCATGTTCACCTTCAATATTTGTATAATAATCAGTAACATCAGCAAGTTGATCTAAATTATCAATGGCTCTTAAATATCCTTTAGACAGTTCTTCAGGGTATGCAACTTGAGAATCAGTATTTGCAATATATCTCACGGCTGATTCGTGTAATTTATATCCTTTAGAAGTCAAATCATTGGCAACTTGATTAATATCATTTGCTTCACATAATAATCTATAAAATTTATGTTTCTTATCAGGAATAAATTCATCATCAAATTCAACTTCTTCAACATCTTCAGCACCAATATCCAAAGCAACTTCAAATACATCATCAAATGTTTCTTTGTCATCTTTTGGAAGGAAAATGATCTCACCTTTTTTATCAAACATAAATGCACATGAACTTAATGAAGCTTGGAAATAAGCCATGGCATTTTTAACCAAAGATACAGTTCTTGCTTTATTATCAGTAAGGGCATTAACCATAACTGCAACTCCACCAGGTCCCATGAATTCATATTGAACTTCTTGTTGTTGTGATGCATCTGTCAATTCTCCACTACCTCTTTTAATAGCCCTTTCAATAAGAGATTTTTGAACATTTAATGACTTGGCTTTTTCTAGTAATTGTTCTAATCTAGAATTACCTTCTTTACCACCAGTACGTACACAACTTTCTATACGAATGGAGATCAAAGTGGCTTCTTTGGATTTCTTGGAATCATTCTTTGCCTTGTCATGTCTAATATTGGCCCATTTTGAATGTCCGGCGAATCTTAATGGTGTGTATGAAAAACCTAAATTAGTGTTACGTATTCTAGAAGGATTTCTAGCAAATAATGTCTTAATCATTATGTATGTTTTGTTGAATATGTAGATGTTGTGAAAAATATAGAATGAAAAATTGGAGAGTAAGAAAAAAAAATTGTAGTAGAACTGTAATTAAATTTTCCACACACACACACGCACACACATAATTTCAACATAACGAGCAAAAATAGAGAGAAAAAAAATTGAACAGAAGTGAGCACCAACTTCAAGCGATAAATTAATTTTCTCTTTTTTTTCTTTTATCTTTGACTGTTGTTCAATTTCAAACTCAAAGCAATCACTACCAAACAAACCCTTTCAGAATGAGTGAATCTATGAATAAACGTAAATTAATAGCAGCAATTGCTGATGAAGATACAGTAACAGGTCTACTCCTAGCAGGAATTGGTCAAATTTCCAATGAACCAGGTAAAGAATCCAATTTTTTGACAGTTATTCCAGGTAAAACAACTGTTGAACAAATTGAAGAAGCATTCACTGATTTCACTTCAACTAGAGACGATATTGCTATTTTATTAATTAATCAACATTTAGCTGATTTAATTAGATATAAAGTTGATAATTATACCAATGCATTTCCTGCAATTTTAGAAATTCCTTCTAAAGACCATCCATACGATCCAGAAAAGGATTCTATTTTGAAGAAAGTCAGAAGATTATTTGGTGAGTAAGTTTAGAACAGTACAGATATATCACGTTATGCTTTTTTTTTTTTGCTTTATTGAATTGACAAAATCCTGGTAGATTGATTCACGATTGTTGATTTTCGTTTTTCTTTTTTCGTTTTATGAAATTGTACTCAGTTGATACTCATAGACATTTACGATCGATTTTTTTTTATTTTATTTCTATATTCCTTCAAAACAAAAGAAAAATACACATTAATTAAATAAAGATAAGTGTCTAGAATGACTATTTCTTATTCTTATTCTTCTTCTTTTTATTCTTTTTCTTTTTCCCAGCAGTTGGAGTTGGAGTAGCTTCAGTTGATGCAGCCTCATCTTCACCCTCGTCTTCATCGTTATCGTTATCGTCACCTTCATCCTCATCCTCTCCGTTTTTTTGCTCTTCTTCAGTTTCTTTGTCGACCCCATTTTCAGTTGTAGGGACAGTTTCAGGTTCACTTGAAACAGCTAAATCTCCTTCTTTATCTTCTTGTTCGACTGGTTTAGATTCTTCAGAAACAGGGGTTTCATCCTCAAGTGGAACTGAATCAAAAGCATCATCAATTGCCTGTTTTGTTTCTTCAACGTCAACTGGTTGGGCATCCTCTTTATTATTTGTCTCTTCTTTAGCTGGTTCTTCTTCTTCTTCTTCAGCAGCAGGAGCAGGAGCAGCAGTATCAGCAGTGGTTTCATTTTTATCTTCTTCAACTTCTGTTGTAGCAGATGCTTCTTCCTTAGCTTCTAATTTTATTGGTGTTGGTGACTCTGTTAAATCTACTTCAGGGTCTTCAACATGTTTTTCTGTTTCTTCTGGAATATTTACTGGTTCTTCCTTTGGTTCTTCCTTTGGTTCTTCCTTGGCTGGTTCTTCCTTGGCTGGTTCTTCCTTTGGTTCTTCCTTGGCTGGTTCTTCCTTGGCTGGTTCTTCCTTTGGTTCTTCCTTTGGTTCTTCCTTGGCTGGTTCTTCCTTTGGTTCTTCCTTTGGTTCTTCCTTTGGTTCTTCCTTTGGTTCTTCCTTGGCTGGTTCTTCCTTGGTTGGTTCTTCCTTGGCTGGTTCTTCCTCCTGAACAGGTTCTACAATTACTGGAACTTCAGCTGATTGTTCTGGAACTTTGCTGTCTTTTTCAGGAACTGATGGCTGTTCATCTTTTGGTTCATTCAGGGATTCATTTGTTGCAGGAGTAGCAACATTAGTATTTGCATTACTCTTTTGCCAATAATTCTTTGCAAACAAATCAGGTAAAACACATTCTTTAACATAGAAATCTCTAACTCCAACAATTCTTCTTTCTCTTTCACAAGCTTTCAACCATTCTGGTCTAATAATTGGAATATTCATATCATTAGCTTTAACATACTCAGGATTTTGTTTGTTTTCTCTAGTACAAAGGAAATGAGTAGTATCTACTTTAACTTGAGTTTGAGCAGGGAATTTAGCACCCATGTTCTGTAAAGTATCTTCAATATCTTGTTTATCAAATTGATCATTAGGAGTAAGGTCACCAAGACATACAGTGATTCCTGACAAATCAGTCATTTTATGAGTAGTAACTTCAATTTCATTTGACAAAAAAACACCAGCAGTGGTATCTAAACGCAATTGAACTTTAAATGATTTATCAATTGGTAAACCAGATAACTTGGAAGTTCTATTAGTCAATGGTTGTGGAATAGATCCTAGTTTTTTTCCATCTTTGAATAAAATCAAATTTTTCAAATTCGAGGTTCCTAAATTCAATTTATCCCATTCTAAAACACATGAAGTTTGAGTAACATTCTTAATTTTCAAATTTGGAGGCTCAGGTAAGTTAGTTGCAAAAGTATTTAAAATTTCTTCTTGAATTGCATTAAATTTGGCTGCTTCTTCCTTTTCACTTTCAAAATCTTGATCACATTTAATCTTGATTATTGAACCTGCTCTAACACCATTTGGTAACAAAATTGTTGGGAACTCAATCAAATGATGATCTTTGGTTAACAATAATGCTAAAGATGCATCTAATTTACCAACTGTTAATGACACTTCAACCATTATATGAAATTATTCTTGATGTTGTAATTGGTGTTGTCAAGTTCTCGCCTTTTTTCTATCATATTTTTTTTTGGTTGTTGTCGTTTTGATTTTGTTCAACCATAGATTTGTTCGTAGCTCGTTTTTCGTTTTTTTGTTTTTTCAGTGTCACTGCTCATTTTACAGTTGCTTATATTTTTTTTTGTTTCTCTTGTCTTCACGGCCGCAGTTCTTCGAGTCAATTCATGACGATACAAGAATGCTTCAACTATGAGGATGTATCCATTGATTATTCAATTAATAGTATAATACAAATGTATATTTCTTTTGTTAAAACTAATATTCAAACCACAAATAAATATTTAGAAGTATATATAGTATTGCTTGTAATAGGCAAACAATACCTTTTGATAAGATGACAATGAAATCATCAAAATCAAGTAGATATTCCCATGGCACGCAAATCTTCATTGATTTCTTCATCACTGGCTCTGTTCAATAGCAATTCATTGGCAACATCACTTGGTATGTCATCATCCAATCCCGCGTTTATTGCACTTGGAAACCCGTGGAATTCAACTAAACCATTCAATATACCCAATTGTTCGTTTATACTGTTACGTTGTTGGACCAACTGGACCAATGTGTTTTGCTTAAGCAATTTCTTTGGAATTGGTGGTTCAGATGCACCTTCAATGTATCCATTCGGTAGCATGTCTTCCAACAGGATAGTAACATTCGGTATAGCCGGGATAGCAGAATAGTTGAAATCGGGTACTAATTGATCCAACTGGTTTCTTTCTTTGTTGATTTTATACCATAGCGACGTGGTGTCAGTGATCATCAGATTCTTGGTATCGATCAAGTTTCTCATGAAATTTTGATGTATAGAAGTTCTTGTGGCAATAGTTTCTTTATCGACACATTTCAATTTATATGACAAGTTTGCATTGGCCAATCGGAGGCCGTCTTGATAGAATCCATTAATCTTACCATAAATTTTTGACAATTCAGGGTGTGAGCCTTCAAGACATAATTGCAATTCACGTTCTAGTAGAGCCAATTTATCCTTAAATAATTTATCTCGAAGTTCAGCAAAATTAGATTCTATTGCAATCAACTCTTCTATAGCTTGCATCCTTTGCTCATTAATATAAACTTCATCTTCCTCTTCATCCTCTTCTTCGGCTTCGACTTCGACTTCGACTTCGGCTTCAGCTTCAGCTTCGGCACCAAAATCTTCACCTACTACTGACACGTTGTTGTTTTTCAATTTGTCTGAATCTGGTGTTACTTGTTGCAAACTTTCTTCATTCTCATTTTCATTGAGTTCACCTTCATCCTCTGGTTCTGCTTCTGCACCATTATCATCATCTTCTTCTTCTTCTGCAGTTCCTTTGAGTTTGACTTCCAATTCTTTGTCACCTTCATCATCGTCTAATTCTATTAGTTTTACTGGTTTCTCATCGGGATTTTTGCTATCCTCGGTTTTCAATTGTTTCAATTTCTTTCGGTCGGTGTCATCATCTTTCTCTAATGGGCGTTTTCGCAATTCGCCATTTGTTTCGGGTTTCTCTTTATCACCATCCAAAATAAGTTCACGACGATCAGTATCATCGTCGTCATCTTCGTCATCTCCAAAATCAGAGTCCATTTCTTTTAGTCTAGCTAATTCTGTCAATTGTGATAATGTTTGCAAATCAGTCAATCCATTGCTAAGTCCTTCATTATCATTCACGGTATCTATTTCATCTAAGAAATCCATTTTATCGGTTTCTGCCTCAGACTGGTTTTCATCCAAATCACTCAATTCAGAACTTTCATAACTATCTTTGTTCTTTATATCTTCACTGATATTATTGTGATCTAGATCATCCTTGTTTTTCAAATTTTCTCCATCTTGTTGGGACTGATTCTGTTCTTCTTCTGGATGTTTGGTTTCTTCCTTTTCATTTTTTAAATCAGATTCAGGTTTTGATTCCAGATTATTTTCCAATTCTTGCAATACCTCTTCGACTGCTCGCTCCAGTCGCTCTATCGAATCTCGTTTTTCTGATTCTTGTTTGGCTTCTTTTTCTTGCTCATCTAATAATTTTTCAATGTTGTAAATCGTGCTCTGAATCTCACCATCCACTTCACGTAAGGACAAATCAAAAGGAACAGGGGATGTTGTTATGTCACTTAGTGGTGAATCTTTACCCATGGTTATATTTTCTGCCTGATTGGATGTCTGGTCTGATTCACCATCTCCATTCAACACGTTATTCTTGTCCGCCGGAGGGGAGAGGGGGATATTATCCATCAACTCTGGATTCTTGATGTCTGTTTCAGCTTGAGTCATGGGCATTCAAAATTCTTTGGTTCTTCTTGAAATTCTCTCGGATGATATATTTTTAAAGTAACTTTGTATCCGAGATAGAAAGGTGGGACGAAACAGAAAGAATGTCAATAATAAGGAAAACTACTCTAATTCAAATTGATATTATCTCAAGTTTACAACTTGCACTCTCTCTCTTTCTTTCTTCAAATGGAATGTTGTTGCTGAAGGTTGTTTTCTTTCTCCGGTCGTCTGATTGAATAAGATAGAAAGAATCGGGAGAAAACTTATCGGGGTAAAAAGAAAAAAATCACTTAAACTCTAATTATTGAATGGAACAGATGAATGAAACAATAGTTGGTTCTCTTGAAGTAATTGTATAAAGGTATCGATAAATAATGAAATAAACCCAAAAAAAAAGGAAATATAAAAATTTTTTCTTAAAAAAAAAAAGAATCAGAGTAAAAAAGAAATTGTATGGGAAATTGAACTTTTGAACTTTTGAATTTTTTTTTTCTGTATTGTTGATTGATTGATGATTTTTTTTCTTCTTCTTCTTACTGTGCTTGTTGTTGTTGTGGTTGTGGATGAAGAGGAGGTTTTTTTTTCCTTCTTTGTATTTAATTCTCTCTCTTAACTGTGTGCCGCGAGTGCGTCGGTGTGTGCGTGCATGAGTGGTTGTGTTTATTGTACCAGCAAAAGAGGGAAATTTGTATGAATGTAACACAAAAAGTCTACATACGGGCGAAAGATAAAAATACAAAATAAAGTCTACAGGTGGTTGGGATGCTATAGCAAGCCAACAAACTAGAACCGAGCGAAGATATTCACCACCTATTAACTAGTTTGTTATCATCTGTAATCCTGTACCATCCATCAAATAAGGGAAGAAAATGAAGAATGCTTCCAACGTCTTATCATTGGCTCCCATCGTTTCAAAAGAAACGAAAGGGCGTGGGGACAGTCATTGTATTCTTCTCTGGTCAATAACCGCGGCAAAAAGATGTCCAAAAAAATCAAAATCTGACGAATTTCAATAGATATACATGTGGTCCTTGACCATACTAATACTCCAATGTATAAAACTTGACAAGTTTCTTGAGAAGAAATGTTAAGAATTGTTTGTTAAATGAAATGGATAAATATCTCTTCAATTAGAAGAACAAAAAAAAAAGAAAAAAGTGAGAGTGAGGGAAAGGGAAATTTTAATATTTGATTTCATTTTTTTTTTTTGGTTTATTTTTTTTTTTTGTTTCGCTTCACACTACATCTCATCTCTTGCAACTTTTCTTTACATATAGAGATCAATACCTGACACCATTCTAAAAACAAACCATGTCTAGTTTTGCTAATTTATTCAGCAAGTCTACTAAAGTAGACAGTGCTATTGACAAATTGTTTAACAACTCCGCCGATGGTCCAGTTTCCAAGGAAGAATTAATCAATAAGAAAAGAACCGTTATAAATATCCCAGAAACCAAACCAACTAAGACTAAGAATGCTAAACAAACTGAAGAAGAAGAAGAAGAAGTAGAAGTAGAAGAAGATCATACTAGTAAGTCAGAAGACAGTGAAGAGTCAGAAGAAAAAGATGACGACGAAGAAGTCGGTGAAGAAGAAGACGAAGAAGAAGACGTCCCAGTTAAGAAATCTAAAAAGAAAGATGATAACGAAGACTTGGAATCAAAATATTTTGACAAACTCATGACTGAAAACAAACAACAAGATGAAAAGGAAGGCGAAGAAGAAAGTAAAGATTCGGGGGATGAAAAAACTGAAGATGAAAAATCAAAAAGAGCCAAAGCCGCAAAAACTATCGATTTTAAAGAAGCAGAATTGGAAAAAGCTGATAGAACTGTATTTGTTGGTAACGTTCCATCAGAGATCATAAATTCAAAAGCCATTGAAAGAAGTTTTAAAAAATTATTCAAACATTATGGTAAGATTGAATCTATCAGATATAGATCAATTTCATTTGATGAAAATTTACCAAGAAAAGTTGCTTTTGCTAAAAAAAATTTGCATAAATCAAGAGATTCAGTTAATGCTTATATCGTTTATAAAGAAAAACCTGCTTCTTTAGCAGCTAAGGAATTAAATGCCACTGTTTTTGAAGATCATCATCTTCGAGTCGATCACGTGGCTCATCCTGCTCCTAAAGACAACAAGAAAACTATTTTTGTTGGTAATTTGGATTTTGAAGAAAAAGAAGAATCTTTATGGAAATATTTCAATAGCAAACTTGATAATGATGTCGAATCGGTAAGAATTATCCGTGATTCTAAAACTAATTTGGGTAAAGGTTTTGCATTGGTCCAATTTAAAGATACTTTGTCAGTCAACAAAGCTTTATTATTAAATGATAAACCTTTAGAAGTCGAAGGTAACACCAAAAAAGGACGTAAATTACGTATTTCAAGAGCAAAATCTACTGCTAAACCATCATTAATGTCTCCAAACCATTTTGAAAACCAAAAAAAGAAATTTGCTGCCAATAAATCACAACAAAAATTCACCGATTCTCAAAAAACTAAATTAGGTAGAGCTCAAACAGTATTGGGTAAAGCTGATAGATCAACAGTTGGTAAAGCAAAGAAAACTATCTTGGAAGGTCAAAGAGCTGCAAAAGGTGAAAATATTAAAGGTATCAAAGGCTTGAAAGCAAGCAAAGGCAAAGGCAAAGGCAAGGGAAAAGTTAAGAAACCAAGAATAAGAGAAAGATCAACCAAATTTAAAGAAGAAAGAAAATCCATGAACAAAGTTTAATAGAATTATTTTAGCATATAAGTTGTAATTTATAAATCTAGTTCTAAATCCAATCCGAGAATTCCCTGTAACATATCCTTATTGTAGGTATGATTTAGTTGATTCTCTTCCTTATATTCAGATTGATGGTACATTTTTGTATCGGCTAAACTCTCTTTGACTGGGACAGTAACCTCCTCCTGATGGTTGTATAATGAATCATTTTCTTGATTAGCATCTCCCAAGCAAGTTGTATAATCAAATATACTTTTATCAAGAATAGCAGCCACTTCTGAATTTACTTCTTCTTGTCTCGATTCTCCTCGATGATCACCAACATTTTCAATACTAAACACTTTACTTGTAGTCTTCTTATATTTCTTCTTCAGAACTTCTTGAATTATTTCTTGAATGGAGTCCATTTCTTCTGGATCAGAGTCATCAAATAGGGTTCTTTTAAATACGGCCTTTGTCTTCTTCAATCTCAATGGCTTTGTATTCAATACTTTGGGCTTCACCACCTCTCGAACCTCATTAAGAACAACTTCCACTTTGTTATCAGCATGATTTAAATCCTTGATTGTGTCTAAAACTGGACTATTATCTTTGGTTTCAGTATGTTTTCTTTTGATTGATTTAACTGGTAATCCTTCACGACAACATAAATGTCGACATTTCAGTTTATCCTTACAGGCATGATTACACTCATAATTACCGTTAGGTAGCGTTTTCCGTTGATGGGTGGTACTTTCTTGGACCTTGGATTGGGTTGCGGGAAGCTCCAAGTCGTGGTTTTTCTCACTGGCTAGATCATTCTCTAAATCAATAATATCTAGTTTCAATACATTACTTGTAGGCTTGTGATCAGCTTCAAACAATTTCTTAATATCATCATCATCATCATCATCATCATCACTGATAGCTGTTACATGTCCCACATAATCTATAGTTGACATCGTCGTGGTTGGCTCATCATCAATAATGTGTATAAACCGATTAGCTGTGTCTTGGCTTAAATGTGGATGAATGGAGACACTCGAATTGGATTTCACACTAGCAATACAATCAGCAGATGCTTGGCAGTGAATAGTCATGTTAAGATTTTTAACCTTAGCCATTACTTGATATGATTTAGGACCCGAATTCTTAAACTTGCAAACTGGTATTCTTCGAAAATCCAAAAGTTCACCATCAGAAGTATCGGTAATTATATGTATATAAACTAATCTGTTTTTCCAATTTGACGACAATTTGGCATTGGTAACATCTATTGTCACTGTAGTAGTAACCACAACTTCATCTCGATTGTCACTCAATTCTTCATCATCAAATACAAAGTCCAAACACAATTGAGGTAAAGATTGAATATTCTTTTTAATCTTACTACCACCTCCCGTCTTCAACCCAAGGTAATATTCTAATTGCGTATTTGTTAATGACCTAGCATCCTCTAAACTTAATACATTATGGTTGCAAAACTTTTTGACACTGGCGGGACCTACTCCATCTAACTGACGAAGTTCATTCGGTGAATCCTCCCAGCATCTCCCATTTATACATCTCAACAAATAATTCACACTTCTTAATGATACCGCATCCTTCTTTTCCACACATACTTCTAAAAGCGCCATCATTAATCGATATATGTGCTTGAAAACATAAAATTTGTCGCCCAAAAAACTAGAGTGCAATTTCATTGCACCATTATAAGTGGGGAACTCTAAACCTCCCAATTCAAACTGAATAATGCAGCTTACTTTGTCGCAATGGGAGAGCTCTTTCAGTTTCGAAGGGTATCTGAGAATTGGGGAATTATTAATCTCTCGGTATAATCTCTTCTCTTGTTGCTTCAACTTTAGATCGGAAAATTCTTTTGACTTTGTAATCACATCCAATATTTCACTAATAGATAAATTCAATCCTGATTGAATCATTTTTGTCATCGTTTCGAAAGACACGTAATGCATTGTCATGGAATATCCATAAGGTGATATCTTATAATTGTATAAGTCATCCATAAAGATTATCTTTTCCTGATACAATGAATCGGCTTGTTTTCGACAAAAATCGGTCAAAGTTTCCTTAAGGTCGGAACTTTTGGGAATTTGTAGCACATAATAACTCGGATTCGACATGAATCTCACATAAAGGTATGTTGTTTGCAACCAAATCAATGCATCTTCAACATTTTTAATAACACCAACAGCAATTTCAGCTGCTAGATGTTCTGCAAAATTTAAATGAAGACTACTTTCAACTTTCTCTGTGCCTTTGACTAAGCGCTCATATTTCTGTTTTAATTTAGCTGATGTCATGATCACTGCAACTCCTTCCCTTTCAAACTGGGGCCTACCAGCCCGTCCGACCATTTGCAAAATATCTGTTTCAGAATATTCCTGGAAGCAATTTTCCGCCCAGCATTTAGTTCCTTTTATAATAACCAAATAAGCAGGTAAATTAATTCCCACAGCCAAAGTTGATGTGCTGCAAAGTACTTTCAATCCTCCATTCAAAAAAGAGTTTTCAATTTGTTTTCTGTCAGCATAATGTAATCCAGCATGATGATATGCTATTCCTTTTGTGGCATATGTAGCATCATCATGGTCTTTTAATTTTAGTTGAACATCAGATGCAATACCTGTCATATTGTTGTACAAGAATTTGGCTGTTCCCTGACTACTATTTCGAGTAGGACAGAAAATTAACACTGGTTTTCCTTTAGAATGGGTATTGATGACCTCAATTAGCTTTGAATTCAAATGTATGTCAAACTGGAAATCGTTTTCACTAGTTGGTTTGTATCCGTAAACAATTTTAAACAATTTCACAGCTCGATACTCTTCACCAAAGCATAAAGTTTCAGCTGGTAATGTTGATTCATCAGCCAATTTGATCCATTTGGAAATATCTCCTGCATTAGCAACTGTAGCAGAAATAGCTAATATTCTCAACCCAATGCATATTCTTTTCATTCTTGTAACCACCACTTCTAAAGTTGACCCTCTTAGATCTTTCAAAATATGAATCTCATCCACCAATAACAATTTTATTAATCCAAATAATTTAGAATAATCTTTCCATTTTCTTGTTATCACATCCCATTTTTCAGGTGTGGAAATTATTATGGTCGATTTTCTTACATTCTCGGCTTCTTTGAAAGTGCTATCTCCAGTAAGTATACCGACAGTGACATTTAACTGAGCAAACTTTTTGTTCCAATCCTCTAATTTTTCGTTACATAATGCTTTTGTGGGTGCCAAATAAAGCACTTTGAAGTCTGGTTCTGAAGGACAATTTGACAACTCTCGTAAGATCGCCAATTCAAAAAGTACCGTTTTTCCTGATCCAGTAGGTGAGCTCACAACACAATTTGACAGCGAGTTGTAAACTGTGTGGAACGATTTTGATTGCATATCGTTGAATTCTTTGAATGGGAAAACACACCGGTGATCATATGGAAGTACTTCCGTTGATAGTTTCCCCGTTGTCAAATTACTGGTCTGAAAATTATTATTATCTTTTGACGAGTATCTGAATTGGTTTAAATTTGTCCTTGCCACCAAGGGTTGTCTTGAATGATTGGAAAACAGTGGTACGGGTTGTGCTGGTGGTGGATGTTGTAGTTGTGGACTTTGTGGTGATATAACGTTGAAAGGAGCTTTTGTATGAAAGGGTGTAGTAGTAGTAGTAGTTGCCATACATAGATCTTTATTTACTATCTCAATATGTTTCACTCCTTTGGAAGATCCTTGACTTGCGGTGGAAATGGTAGGACTGCTACTTTTCCCATCATACGTTCGTTGGCCCCTCGTAGAAGACGAAGTGCTGTTGTCAATAAGTTTTTCTTCAAAAAAAAAAGAAAGCTGATTAGTATTCAAGAAACTAATAGATACAACATCTATCTATATGGGTAAATAAATACCATCATCTGAAAGCTCTTCATGATCAAGAAATAGTTGTAAACTGTTTAGAAACGACATGTTTGTTAGCTAATACAAGGAAGAAAAGTGAATCAAGATTATACAAATTACGAGACTAACTTGATCTTTGCAACACACAGAAAAAAAAAATCAGAAAACTGACATTTAAAAAAGTGAATAACAGATATTATTCCATTCATTAGCACACGTAACCATCCATACTATCACAAGTAATAAATGTCGGAAGATAGAAGGGCCAGATTGGCCGCATTGAGAAAGAATAGATCTAATAAAGATGCAACCCAAATACCGTCACCGTCACCAACAATCAAGATAACAACCGATACATCGGGAAAGAATGAGGTCCATCAAAAAGACCTACTATCTACTAAAACTGAACTACAAAAGTCTGAAGTAGATAAAGAGGAAAAATCCTCAGAAATAGACCCACATGATTCTGAAGCTCAATTGAATCAAGAAAAAGAAATGAACGATGATATAGATATAGAATTAAATAATCAGGAAGTCAACACTAACAAGGCATCGTATACCGAAGATATGAAAAAAGACTTAAAGCATTACTTCCATAAAGCTGAAATACGGAATAATAGAGCAATAGATAAAATTATTCAAGAAAGGCTCTTGCAAGATTGAAGGGATAAGCTCTCTTTTTATGTATTGTTATGTAGCGCGAAAATGTAATATAGTTCCTAATTAGGAAGTCTACCATCTTCCAATCAAATTCTTTGCTCGCATTGGTCTGTCCGAAAACCCACCAACAAAAAAAAAGTGAGGAATCGAAATTATACAGTAAAAAAAAAAAATAAAAAAACGTCCTTTGAGTATAGCTTGTTGAAAACTTTTCATTAACTCAAAGTAATAACTATTCCCAACCATGTCTATGATTAACAGAATTGCATTGAGAAGTGTTAGACCAGCCATGGGAATGACCTTCCGTCAAGCCCCAATTGGTTTGAGATACTTGTCAACCCCAGTTGACCCAAAACAAAAAGCCAATTCCATCATTGATGCATTGCCAGGTAACAACTTGTTATCTAAAACCGGTGTTTTGGCCACTTCTGCCGCCGCTGCCATCTACGGTATCTCCAACGGTTTATTCATCATTCACGATGAAACTATCTTGCTTGTTACTTTCACCACCTTTGCAACCTTAGTTGCCAAATTCGTTGCTCCATTATACACTGAATGGGCCGATGGTGAAATTAAAAAGGTCAGTGACATCTTGAACCAATCCAGAAACAACCATATTGCAGCTGTTAACAAGAGAATTGAAGCTGTTTCTGAATTGAAGAATGTTGTTTCTACCACTGAAGACTTGTTTGCTTTATCTAAAGAAACTGCTCAATTTGAAGCTGAATCCTTTGCCTTGAAACAAAAATTAGCTGTTTCTCACGAAGCTAAATCTGTCTTGGACTCCTGGGTCAGATTCGAACAACAACAAAGACAATTGGAACAAGAACAATTGGCTAAGGAAGTTATTGACAAAGTTAACAAAGAAATTGAAAATCCAAAATTCCAAGAAAAGGTTTTGGCTGAATCTCTTAGTGAAATTGAAAGATTGTTTGCTAAAAACTAGATAGATTTTATATAACAATGTTTTAGTTATGTTCGATGACAATTTTCATCAATTGATAAAGAAAGAACACGAATATATAAAAAAAAAAAGAAAAATTCTTATTTATATATATATATATATAATTATGAAGTGGTTTTATAAATAACAACTTGATACAATATGTATATCTATTAACTATTTAAATTGATTTGTTACAGTATGAGTTGGCTTCCAAATATGTAACGAATTATCATCGGATACACTTGCAACCATCCAATCATCTGCAAATGACCAGTCAAAATCATTTACTCCCAACATATGACCCAAGTGTGAGAATATAGTTGAGTTGTTAGCAACGTTGTGTAACTTAACCAGATGATCTGTAGACGATGAACCTAGAACATTATGGTACTTAGGATGCCATTTCAATTGCGTTATTGAATCAGTATGATTTCTGATTTCACCTACTGGAGCATCAAAATTTCGAAGATCCCAAGTTTTAATTGTTCCTTGACTATCTCCAGAAGCCAATCCAGTAGCATACCCAGGATTGATCGCAATACTGTTGACGTTGTTACCTATGTTCTTGTTGTATACAATAGAATTGTCAGCTCGGATATCGTATACCTTTATACTTCCAGCATCATCGGCAGTTGCAAATAAAGAGTCATGTGTAGGAAACCATTCTATATCATTGACTCCAATGGCATTATTCTCCCAATATCTTGTTTCATGCAATGTTTGAGATTCATATTTGGATAAATCATATTCGTTGATTATCCCATTCATATCAGCACTTAATAATAGACCTTCCTTGTTTTGATTCCAATCAATTGCAAAAATATCAGCGGAGGATGGAATATACTTGTTGCACAATTTCACTTGTACTTGACTCATTTCTGTATCATCTAGCATTGTATTCCTAAAACTTTTATGTCTAGTTCTTTCGTATATGACCAAGTCCCCTAAATTGTTTGCACTAGCAATTATGTTTGGTTTTTGAGGCATATATCTGGCTCTATTGACGTCTCCGATATGGTTTATTTTCTGTAAGATTTTGGTCTTGTTAATAGAAGATGTGGATAATTCTAATTCTTCCTTATCAGGATTGTAATCTAGTTTGCTGATCTTTATGCTCTTGTTAAGATCTTTGAAACTCGTAAGTTGTAAAATGCTAACATGATCAATTGCTTGTCCTAATGTGAATGTTCCAAGAAGCACTCTTTGAGCTATTGTTTCATTTTCTTCCTTATTATTAGCATTGTTATTCCCTCCACCTTGGACATGGGTAATGTCAGGGAAAAACTGAACTGTCAATGAGGGCCAAAGCAATGTGTTTGTCATCAAATAATCATATAAAAGAGGAGTGTTCTTCTTCCAAACACGATAATTTCTTTCCGTTTGTTCATCAATAAGGGAGGCATCAGTTTCTTCTTTTGGTTCCTCTGCCTCTGTCACCTGGTTCATCTCTGTATCCTCTGACATAGTCTGTTGTTCTGGATTATCAGTACATTTCGAGTCTGAAATTTCAATATCGTTATTCTGTTCTTGAGTAGGACTCATTGGGATTGGTGATGTATAAAATGGAAGGTATTTTGTTAAGACTGAAGGTTTGTTTCAAAAATATGAAACGCGATTGATTCCAGATTTTTTTTTTCTTCTTTCCCTCTCATTTTCAAGTTCAATGAACGCGTGTGGGTTAAACAATTCTTCATGAATAAGCTAACAGATATTTGTGATTATGAAAAAAAATTATTGTTGTATACAAGTTTATATTTAAAATAGGGCCATTCATTGTATAGCATTACGTTTTAAGTAATAGAATAGTTTTCTGTGATTAAGAGACAGTATATTGCAGACCTCTTTGTTGCCCCCACCCATACGTACTCTTTTCGGCCGATTCTCGACGTGGATTGCAACGGGTTTTTTCTCCTTCTTCCAACTCTCTCATTTATTTTTTCTATTCTAAAGCAGCATTAGTTTTAATTTCTTTGACCCAACTCATCGATCAATCCACCATCAACTACAAATGACAGAAAATATAAGATTAAACTCCTCAAAGTTAGGGACACAAGAATAGTAAGTACTTTTCACTTCATTTATCCACATGATCAGAGACTAACATTATATTTAGTTGGAATAATTTTTATAA
This sequence comes from Candida tropicalis MYA-3404, assembly GCF_000006335.3. NCBI lineage: Eukaryota > Fungi > Ascomycota > Pichiomycetes > Serinales > Debaryomycetaceae > Candida > Candida tropicalis. Next base: position 1,068,216 of record NW_003020049.1, on the reverse strand, counting down.
GAAAGAACAAGAAAATTTCAAGGATAATGAAGAAGACACTGGAGAATGTTGGTTTGATGATTCTGATGCTGAATCTAAAATGATTCAGTTTTTAATTGACAAATTGAACAATGATGAATTACCAAAAGAACTTTTGTCAAAGTCAAGTATTTCATTTTTGGATTTGGGTACTGGTAATGGACATTTATTATTTCAATTACTGGAAGACATTGATTATGAGTATGAAACTGGTGAAAAAACTTTTGAGTACACTGGTATAGATTATTCTCCTGACTCTGTTGAATTTTCCAAGGGAGTAGCATCTAAGAGATATCCGGATCTCGAAATCAATTTTCAACAAGTAGATCTATTGCAAAAGGAATGTCCGTTTTTAAGCAACAAATATGATATATTATTAGACAAAGGAACTCTAGATGCCATTGCATTAAATCAAGATCCAATTGAAGAATTTGACGGGAAAATAGGCATGGATGTATATGCTAGCCAAATAGAGCAAATGATGAGTCAAGGTTCTATTTTATTGATAACATCTTGTAATTTCACTAATGCTGAACTTCAAAAAATCATCACCTCAAATACTGCGTTAAAAGTATGGGATCAAATCAACTATCCAAGTTTTGAATTTGGTGGTGTCCAGGGATCTACAGTTGTTAGTATTGCATTTATTAAAAACTAGTATAAATGAAAGATAATAATATACATTTTAATTTCTACAGTGTGTGATGGCTGCGATTTGAGGTGCAACTACGTATTCTACCCTAAATATTTATACAAATAGTTTTAGATATAGTCCTGGGTTTTACTTTTGTTTTTCAACCAATCATAACGCATTTTTCACTCCTTTATTGATTGTTTCAATGATTCGATCTTTTCAACCAACTCATCACGCAAAGTTCCGGAACCAAATTTCAATAAGTTTTGTATTGGGGTACCTTCAGCGTTAATTGAATTTAAACGAAGGAATTTTTCTGGCGTTAAACTTGCTTCTAACCCTTTCAAAATCTCTGTATCAGCATTAATTTTGTAATTCAATACCACACGTAACAAACCTTGAGATCTCATTACTAGTCTGACTTGTTTTGGATCAGCCTTAGATTGGTTCAAGTGTAAAGGTCCAACACCTCTCTCTTTCCAACCTTCGCTCATTTTTGATAAATCCAATTCGAATATTTTTGCAGTACAATTGAAATGAGATATTTCGTCTTCTTCACCAGTAGTTTGTTCAACGGGTACTAAGTCGACTTGTTTGTATTCTTGTGGTTTTGGTGTGGAGTTGTTTTCAGAACCGTTGTTAGTAGGAGTAGTATCAACTTTCTTTTCTTCTTCATCTTTATCAAGGAATGATTTCTTGTTCAAAGAATCTTTGAACGCATTACCAAACCTAGAGTTGGAACCAAATGTAGATCCAAATGTGGCGCTAGTAGTGGTTGAGTTGGAAACACTAGCTGATTCTTTAATACTACTAGGGGATGTACCAAATGCGGATGGTGATTTAAATTCTGGTTTTTGTTCTGGTGACGATGACTTTGTAGATGGTCTTTCCATGGCTCCAAAAGATGTTGTTGCTCCAAACACCGGTTTAGGACTGCTTGGTACGGTAGTTGTGTCATTGAATGAATTTAACGGAGTGATTTTTCCTGGAGAAAAACTGAAAGAATTTGATCCAAAAGTTGCTTTTCTTTGTGGAAGTGGTGGAGGTTCTTTATTCAAAACTTTTCTCTCTGGCTTCTTAGTTTCTTCTTGTGTTTCTTTTTCTATTTTCTTGTCTTCTTCTTTCAATTCTTCGTCATCAATTAACAATTCATCTTCCAATTTCTTGATTCTTGCCTCCAATTTAGAAATTCGATCTTCGAAAATATTGGTAATTTCTTTAACGATGGATTCTTTCAAATCTTCTTGTGTAGTCGATTTTGTTCTCTTCAATTGAACAGATGTTACTTCTTCAGCTTCTATCTTTCTCTTTGCTGGACTTTCGTTAGACATTGTATTTAAGTAAGTGCAATCTATCTTAACATCTATTAACTGTATATGAAAACAAGATAGGAATTAAACAAAACAAAAAAAAAACTGATTCTCAACTGCCAGAAGAAAAAAAAAAAAAAAAGAAAATATGTAAAATAAAATATTAATTCTGGAGGATGTTGCGTACATTTATTGCGATTCAAACTGTAGTGCGAAACACAATAACTTGATTCAAGCGAATGCCAGAAAGAATAATACTACTTAAACTCTTATACACTAATCGTTTCTCCTGATATTCCTTATAGATCTATCGTTATTTTCAGACTTGTAAGAATATGGTTGACTATCACTTGCTGTTGAGCCATTCAACGAATATTTAGCATATTTATCTCTAATAGATGTTGGAGCAGCTCTTGCGTCACCAGCTGATGTTCTTGCACTTGTAGATGATCTCGGTTGATATTGCTGATGGTAGGGATACAGTTGATAACTATTGCTGTGATGATGTGATGCGCTCTGATATAGTGATTGGTGCGATCTAGATTGGTATTGTTGAGATGGAGGTTGTTGACCAAAACTTGGATTATTGGCAATGTAAGTTCTTCTACCACTGGCAGCAGCTGACAGTACTCTGCCTTCTTTCATGTAACCTCTGCCTCCTTGTCCACCACCCAATCTTCTTGGCTTCCAATTCTTTAAGACTCGACTTCTTTCCATATCTACCAATATTGTTCTATTTCCTAGTTTTAATCCAGAACGACACAACTCATCTACACAACTTTGAGCGTCTGTGTTTCTTTCATACACAATGAAGCCGTATCCTCTAGATTTCCCATTTTGATCCCTGATAATTCTAATTGACTCAATCATGCCATATTTAGCAAACGCTTTGGATATATCTAATTCAGTCAAATTGTAATCCAACCTGGCTATAAATACTGTGCAGAGGGGATCCTTCATAAATTCACGTTCTAATTTGGCAAAGACAGCAGGATCATTCCATTCATCCAATTGTCTTTGAAATTCCTTTTGCTTTGCCGTTTTTCTAATTTTAGCTTCCTCTTGTTTTTGTTTATGCTTGATTATTCTCAAAGACTTTTTTGATTTCGATGACAGTTTATCTTCATGATTCGGTAGTTCTGAAATAAGATATTCATTAATTACTTCTTTTATTGATGATATTGGACTTATCGACGCTGTTCTTCGTTTTTCAGGTGGATAATCTGTAGGTTCAAAATGTGGGAATGGTGGTTTTGCTTGGAACAATTTTTGTATGTTTGGTGGGTATTTTTCAGGCTCTTCGTTCTAAAAAAAAGTACATGTGTTGTTAGTATATTAGTTCTATTATTTCTTTATAGTGTATTCACTAGAATGTTATTAACTTACCATTGCAATATTGTATATTTTATGTGGTTGCAAGTTTTTTATTAGATTCGGGAGTATTTCAGTTGTATTTCTCCTTCTCTTCTAATTTTTTTTTTTTCTTTATTTACTTGTAGTTGAAGAGAAAAACTTTTCGTACCAATTTTGGGTCGAGTTTTTTTTGTCGTGCAACAACCTCCTTTCGTGATAATAATATTTTTGTAATGGGATCTACACTTGCAACAACAGAATCAATGTTTTCAATTTTAAGAGAAAAGTCAACTATTTCATTTTGATTATAAGTCTGATTAATAGTTTGGTAGAGCTTTCTAGGTACTTAGTCACATATTAATTTGAATTAAACTTAAATTACATCATCCCTCTACACCGCTAGGAAGAAAAAAAAAAAAAAGAAAAATAAGCCATTGTTTTTGAATCTTAAATACCCCCCCCCCGCCAGTCCCCCCACTTCTATCGAGAGATAAATAACACCACCTCGACGATTCATAGTTTAGCATTTTAGATAATTAATCAAATCTCCCTTTTTCTTTCATCATCAATATTATACAATAATAATGGCATTTGGAGATAAGAGTCAAGAGCCAACGGAAATATTCTTAAAGAACGAGAAACTAAGTATACACGATCTCCCAATATTCTCACGTAACAAATTATCCCAATATAACGGTACAGATAAACCACAGATATACGTTGCGATTAGGGGTTATATCTACGACGTCACTGCCAATTCCAAAAGCTACGGACCTGGTAAAGGATATCATGCATTTGTTGGTAAGGATGCTAGTAGAATGTTGGGATTGAACAAGTTAAAATTACCAGAAGGTGAGGAGTCATGGTACACCGATGATTTGGATGATAAACAACAAAAGATTATCGACGATTGGACAGTTTTCTTCAAGAGGAGATACAATATAGTTGGTCTCGTAGTTGATCACTGTTAGTCATGTATTTAAATAGCTTAACAATCTAATGTAATCTCAATTTTTTGGCACCCTTTTGTATTCGATTTAACATCTAATTACTACAATTTTATTTAAGACAGATTTGCAAATTTCCAATTCATATATTTAATAATTACTATTCAATTCTATTTATCCCCACTTTCATCAACTTTTATGATTAATTTACCTTGAGCTTGACCTGTTTCAATATAAGTGATTGCTGCTGGTAGTTCTTCAAAGTCGTAAATTTTATCAATGAAAATCCTTACCTTTCCACTAGCAATATACTGTTGAGCTCTATTTATCCAACCTTCATTCTTGTTCCCCAATAATACGTATCGGTACTGATAATTTATCAAATGTGCTTTACTTGCAATAATTCTGAAAATGGACTTTAACGTTCCCATTATCATTCCAAGAGTACCACTATCAGATTTATCACCAACAATAGTACGATAAGCACCACCTTTAACTAATATTTGTTTAATGTCTGGGAATAACATATTTCCACCCCAACAATCAAATATATAATCAAATGGTTTGTCCTTGACATTTTCCAAGACTTGGTTTAAGACATTCTCTCTGTAGTTGACTATCTTTGTAGCACCCAACTCTTCTACCAATGCTTGTGATCTAGGAGAACAACTGACAACAATTTCACTTGCTCCTTCAATTTTCAACAATTGCGTCAAATATCTTCCCACTGAAGTAGCACCACCAAGAACCAAAACTTTTTTATTTTGGATTGGTAATTTATCCATTAATAGCATAGCTGTACCCAACACCAATGGCCAGGCAGATGCCTGTTCCAAAGTTGTATTATCTGGAACTTTTGCAATTTCAGTTTTGAACTTCCATAATTCAGTGTTTATAAGTAAATATTCACTGAATGTTCCATCACTTGTTAAAACACCTGGGTGGAATCCTTGAACAAAATCACCAACATGGAACTTACTAACATTGGAACCTAAAGCAATTATTTCACCACTAAAATCTTTACCCATACCATGATTTTTGAATGAAGGGAAGAAAGCAATGTGCTTCAATTTATTATCAACAGGGTTCAATGAAGCATAACGAATCTTAACTAAAATGTCATTCTTTGGAATTTCATAGTTACCATTAACATCAGTCGAAAAATTGAATTTAGCATCAGTTATTTTTAATGGAGTACTGGCGTACTTATATGTCCATCTTTTGTAATTTAAAGTTTTCATGTCGTTTTGTAAGTATATAGCTGATATCCTTTGTTGAAGTATGTAATCCAAGACAATAATTGGAAAAATTGAACTTAATACAAACAGCGTAATTCAAGCTATGTTTATATCATTATTTTTTGGTACATACTTGTTCTTTTTGGTTTTTGTATTAATTATCAATTAAATTTCTATCTACGGCTAGCGGAAAATATATACAAAGATTGCTCTAATGAAAGTTCTTGAAGCTGTTGCAATCCAAACTGAAAACGGAAAAATAATACACTTTTTCCGAAGGATGCGGCTAATACAAAAAAAAAATTTTTTGTTTCCGTACAACTATTGACGGAAAAAGGTCTTGTTTACCAGGAAATCATTAAAAACTACTCTTTCTATGGATAAATCATTTTGAAACAAAAGTATATACTCTGTATTGGCTGTGAATACCATGCTGATTAGTAATTGCATCAATTTCTCGAATTTTATATGTGGAAACTTGATCACTAATTTGACCAGAAGCGATCAAATCATTGAAAATTGTTGGTGGTATTTGAATTGAAAATGTACCCTGGTAAACGTTGAATGAGTGAAAAAAAAAAAATTAACACGTTAAAAGATCAACAAAAAATGTCGCAGGTAAAAGACACACGACATAGTAAAATGTCCACCATAACCAGTAGGTTACACAAGTGAACACTGACGAAGATGATGTTGCCCTCGTTATACGAATTAGACCTTTCCGGAGATAATCCACTTAACCACAGTTTTATTATTCAACAAACTTTGCTGTGGCCCTTAAATCCGCTTATGAGCGAATGGTATTTGTCAGAGTCGCGGAGTTTACCTGATTGAGTAATTAGCCGTTATATCACCTTCCTACTACTGAAACATATTGGCCCTGGGTTACTTCTACGGAAAAGTGCCACAGAGAAATTACCTGATTATTTCTTATTGCCTATTTTTTTGTCCATAACACAGCAAAGTCTCTCATCATTCATCACACGTAATTATGTGTTCCTTCTAATGTGACTGTTCTTTCGGAGAAAGATTGACCGCAAAAGCTACAGTATCCTTCTTGAAACAGAGGAAGGCGACGATGGCGATGAAAAGACAACTATAAAAAAGGGGGAATAATTCCTCTGATGATTGGAATTTACTGAAAGCGAATATGACAAGCTAAAATTAAACTGCTATATAACATTAACTCAACTGCTATCACAATCTCAAATACTTAAACTATGTCTTCATCAACTACTGTCTTTGTTTCTGGTGCCACTGGTTATATTGCGCAACATGTCGTCAAGGAATTATTAGCCAATGACTATAAAGTCATCGGTTCTGTTAGATCTGAATCAAAGGGTGAAGATCTCAAGCAATTGGTGAATTCCAAAGACTTCCGCTATGTCGTGGTTCCTGATATCAGTGACATTGGCGCATTTGATCAAGCATTGAAAGACCACCCAGAGATAACTGTTTTCATTCATGCTGCTTCTCCGGTCGTATTTGATACTACTGATCCAAAGAAGGATGTTCTTGATCCAGCTATTGAAGGAACTAAGAATGTTTTGAATGCAATTAATCAATACGGTACCAATGTTTCTAGACTTGTTGTTACTTCGTCAGTCGCAGCTGTCCTTCCTGGTTTGGACTTTGTTAAGGATAAAGTCTACACAGAAGATGATTGGAATCCATTAACCATTGAAGTTGGATTAAATGACACTTCAAAGACTTATTTTGTATCCAAGACATTTGCTGAAAAAGCTGTTTGGGAATTTGTCAAGACCCAAAAACCGCATTTTCAAGTTTCAGTAGTTAACCCATCGATTGTTTTTGGTCCACAAGCTTATGAAATTAAAGACAAATCTAAATTAAACTCCCTGTCAGAGATTCTTGCTGGTATTTTTAGATTAAAAGCTGATGACCAATTTCCGCAATTGGCTGGTGCTCTGGTTGATGTTCGTGATGTTGCCAAAGCTCATTTAGTCGGCTTTGAAAAAGATGAAGCAATCAATAAAAGATTGCTTTTATCAAATGAATTATTTACTCCTGACTTGGCTGCTCATATTGTTAAGAAGAACTTTCCAGATTACCAAGGTCCTGTTGGTGACTTGACCAGAAGCGATCAAATCATTGAAAACGCTGTTTCTAAAATTGATTCTTCTAGAACTAATAAAATCCTTGGTTTTGAATTGATTTCTTTGGAAGAATCTGTTATTGATGCTTATAAACAATTCATTGGTGCCTAAGCTAGGTATATACTGAATACATAAGATTTTTTTTTTTTTTTTTGCAATCAAAGATGTCTTTGTAGCGAACATGAAGCCTGCAACGAAAAAAAACAAACCAGGCAGAAGAAAAAAAATTGTAGTAATCCATCGGGTTCTGTAATCAAATCTACCAACCTTGCAACTATGAGCAATGAAATAGAATCAGTCAAACCAATAATCCTACCCCTAGTTTACTGTGACTCGGAGCCAGAAGTCCTCATATTCAACATCGACGATATCAAGAAATTGAGAAACGACTACAACATTCTTGGTCTACTCACAGGTACATTACAACAATATCCACAACAAAACATATTCCTTTCTGTTCCATTGAAACTTGTCATTTGGGAAGTGTTATGGTTAGTTAAAAACAAGAAAGCCATTTTGGTTGATCAAAAGAAATACAGAAATGCCAGGGTTACCAGTAGTATAGATAACAAGAACTATTCAGGAAATTTGATCTCTACATCTAATTCTGAAGAATCATCTGATATTGAATTGGCTAAACAGTACCAAGTTCCTATTCCCGAATATATCACGAAATACTTGTCCCTGTCTAGTTTGACAATTGATACGTTCATAAAATATAACAAATATTATAACTACCTACAAAATCAGGGATATTTCATCAATCCTGGGTTGAAATTTGGTGGTGATTTAGTCATATATCCTGGTGATCCATTGCGTTACCACTCTTATTCTATAGTGAAATTTGAGTTTGCTGATGTGCACGAAATTGTTGTTGGTGGAAGGTTAGCAACCAGTGTCAAGAAGAATTTGGTTTTGATAGGCGAACGAGAACCTTCTGATAAGAAACACAATACAGTTAATGATGAAGTTATAGAGGAGCTCTTTCAAGAGTCGCAACCATTGACATTCTCTATAGAATGGGCGGGTTTTGGTTAGACAGAGTATTTATATTTTAAACTATAACAAAAAAGTAAAAAAAAAAAAATATAGACTAAAAACAATAACGGTAATAGATTAGTGAGATCCCGGGTGTCTGGCATCTCGATGGTGACCTCTCGTGCCTCTCATCCCCTTGTTTCCATGACACGGGGTTCTTGCTCTGTCAGTATGCTTCCCATTCAATGCTTTTAAAATTCTTTCAGACAACTCGAAAGCACTCTCTTGATTTGATGTATTTTCAACAACGTCAACAACAGATGCAAAGTTGTCTTTGCTGTCATCTCTATGGGTATCAGTTTTATCTGACACAATTGTTCCATTAACTGCATCAACAACTCTCAGGTACTCTCTGCCATGTCTTCCAAATTTGAATTTAGATTCATATTTAGAAGTTGTTGCACCAGCTCCATGGTTTCCCTTTGATGAAATCACAAAATGTGAAGTACCATTCTGAGATGAGCTGGTTTTTATATTACCAATACCTCCACCAAGGGTGTGATCCAGACCTTTGGAATGGACTAATTTAACATCTAAATCAACACTGAAACCTCCATGGGAGTCTAATTCCTTTGCCAGTTGGTCTACCTTCAAAACTAATGGGTATTTCAAAGACACATTTGATGCAATTATTGCATTTTCTGGAAGTCCTTTCTTGTGTCTACCAAAAGAATGTTCCTTATCGTCATCAAAAAATTCAGGCACATCGTTATCTTGAATAAGAATTGAATGTGAGGAGTGACCAACGTGCACAATAGATTGACGATCCCCTGATCTTTTATAGTTTTGGACATTGGCAATTTCAGCTGCAGAATAACTGCTGATTGTGGAATTGATAACGGTGTCATTCTTCAATTTCAATACAATGTTACTGATCAATTGAGCTCTTAAGTCAGCACTTACCACTTGTTGAAGGGAACGAGTGAAGTATGGAGATAAAGCAAATACATGACCTCTACCAGAATCTTCGATACTAAGAACTTCACCGGATGATTCAACAACTTGATCGTTTTCAAAAGTCAACAAATTAGCTGTAGTAATCCAGTTTTCATTAACAGACAACTTGTCGTCTTTGCCAATTTCGCCCAACACATTACTGATCTCAATTTCCAAGACTGTGTCCTGAGAAGCTTGGTGTTCCCAAAGATATGGCAACAAACCACTGACATCCACATCAATAGATGGAACGTCAAATGCGTTGAATGAAACCACAGGAGACCACAAAGCTGGAGAGATACCACCAGTGAAAATGACAGGTTCTGGAGTTTGGGTAACAATCTTTTTACCGTTGAAGTAAACATTCACAGCTCTAGCTGGTCCTCTGCCAATAAATTGGTTACCATCATCTGCAAAAACATCTCTGAATTTGTCAATTACATTGGAGTACCAGAATTCGTCAGCTGCGTTACCTGAAGTAAAGATGGAAAGTTGCAAACGAGTTGTGTTCTTGGAAACTTTTGGTAAATCAACAGCAAGTCTGCCAGAAGCAAGATAAACAACAGGAGCTTCGTTTGGTTTAGAGCTGAAGGTCAATGGGTAGATTTTATCAGCAGGCTTATCTGTGGAGAAAATTTCACGCTCTTTATGGAATCTGTGATGAGGGCCATGTGGTGGTCCATGAGGAGGATGATCTGGGTGATCTGGGTGATCTGGGTGATCTGGGTGATCTGGGTGATCTGGGTGATCTGGGTGATCTGGGTGATCTGGGTGATCTGGTTCATGTGGTGGTCCATGAGGTGGATGATCTGGGTCATGTGGTGGATGTGGTGGTCCATGATCTGGGTGATCTGGTTCATGTGGTGGTCCATGAGGTGGATGATCTGGGTCATGTGGTGGATGTGGTGGTCCATGATCTGGGTGATCTGGTTCATGTGGTGGTCCATGTGGCGTTCCATGAGGTGGTCCATGAGGTGGATCCTTTGGCTCCTTTGGTTCCTTTGGTTCCTTTAGGTCCTTTGGATCCTTTGGTTCCTTAAGTTCCTTTGCTTCCTATTCCTCCTTTGGTTACTATGGTTCATTTTGCTGGAAAAAGTTGCCGGTGATTTCGTGTATATGGAGCTGCCACTGAAGTGGAGTGGTTCCCTTTATTTCCTTTTTTATTTCACTTTCTGTTGTTAGGTGGCCGCTTACCAAATTTTGATTTCGTGGGGGAGAAGAGGTGGGTAATTTAAGACAGGACGATCACCTTCTTTAGTTTTTCTTTCATTTGATTT
>NW_003020049.1:887532-1057198 GCF_000006335.3 Candida tropicalis MYA-3404 | reverse complement strand
TCAATTTATCAGTCAACAAGTTATCCAACTGGAACAAAATCTGAACATTATCCTTCTTGAAAAGCTTGGAGTATTTACTGATATCCTTCTTGAAATCACTGAATTTTTTACGGCCACTTGGTTCAATAGTAGATGTTCTCCAGACTTGAACTCCATCAACAAACAAATTGGCTAATCTGTCAAATTGTACTCCATCAACCTCAGTATGTAAAGTCAACACAACAGCTTCAAATGAAATATTGGTTGGAACAGTGAAATTAACAACTGCTGGTTTTCCCCAACTGTTTCCGAATTTGTGATGGAGCAACTTGGATGAATACACGGATTTTCCGTAGAATGGCTTTGGAACAAATGGATTTGTAACACTGATAATCTGTTTACCTTTAGATGCAATATCTTCACCTTCTTCTTCTGAATAACTGGTGTCAACAATATCAATCAAGTTTCTGAAAATTGGATGTTGTTCTAATGGTTTTGTTGGGGGTTTATTGCAACCCAAATTGAAATTATAACGACTTAATCCATTTTGAAAGTCACTGAAGTTTAAATAGACAAAATTAACCAAATATAAGACACCAATCAAGGAAAATACTTGACAAAAACGTTTCAATTTATCAGAACTACGTGCAACTTTAAGGCTTGGTGAATTTTCATAATTTTCTTTTTTGTCGTCATTTAAAAATGATTGTTTCTCTTCATCGACGGTGTTTGAAATATCGGAATAAGGCGGTAATTCCGCTTGCGGGAATGAATATTCCTCATCAGGATTCTTGTCTTGGAATGACATGGTTCCCTAATGATAATTGAACAAGATGAAATATTAGTTGGTAAGACAACGTTTAAAACAAATAAAATTCAGGAAGATTGAAAAATAGAAGAAAAGAAAAATTTAAAAAAAAAAATAATATATTTTTTGCAACGAATTGTAAAAAGAGAAAAATAGAAAAAAAAAGGGGGGCAGTGGTTGCTTATATATTATTCATGGCACAAACTGTGGATTTTGCTTTTTGCTTGGTTTTTCTGTTTTTTTTTTAGTCACGAACTACATCAGTGGTGCACAAATTGCTCAAATCCCGGTAAAGTCCATACGATAAAAATTTATAAAGAGAAAGAGAGAACAGGAGACAAGGCTCGGAATATTATATAGCTCAATTTAGTTCGTCGCCACCTTTAGACTTGCTTCCAGCCAATCAGAGAAATGGCATCAACCAACAAGGCTCAAAAAAATGTATTGTCCAGTAGTGGCTTTTACTTCACTTTGCTTAGTTCATTCAATTTGTTTCGGCTTTTGCTTGTTTTCACATATATATATTTTTTTGTAACCAGTATAATGAAATTACACTAAAGTTCAATGCACACATTCTAATTCTGCTTGAATAATTTGCGTATCTGCCCAATTCACTCATCAATTTGGGTTTTCCATGTACGCCAAAACTCTCTTGAACAAAATATCCAACTCCTGGTTATCCTCTAAATTTTCAATATTAGTTTTCGTCAATTCAATAACCCCATTGGTAAACCAACTGTCAACATTCAAGATGATACTTTGGTTAAGGATCTCAATAAACAATTTCACTGACAAAAATGGATCTAAGCAACCATCAGCAACACGCAAGCATTTCTGAAGGCATTCCAATACTCTCTTACCATCATTCTCTTCACCTTTTCTTTCTTGGTTCCATAAATGGGCACATGCAAGTATTGCTCTTGTTACTTCATTCTTCTTCAGCAATCGACTGGCATATAAAGTCAATTTGGTTATCAAACTTTCATAATTGTCTTTTGATAAATTTCTTGTTTTCGCTAATGAATTAGCTATAGCCAAAATAGATTCAAATGCCAATGACCCTCCCGAGAGTGAATCTCTAGGATTCACACTGGCAGAGTTTCGGTTTTGATGTGTTGACAAAATAAGATTCTCTTCATAAATGACGAAACATTGAGTGAACAACTCATAGCACAAAGATTCTAACTGTAATTGGTCGGTAACTATAGCGGCATTTAAATAGAGCGTGAGAATCAAATCTGATGAATACTCTTGGTGATATTGGTATAATTCATTAATGATAACTGACAAGTTTTTGAAATTCGAAGTAGACTGTAATTCGGAAGCTTCGTCATTTTTTTTCTGTTGCAAATTAACGTATCCAATAATTTTCAACTTGAACAAGATTCTCGATATCAAACTAGGATATGTATAAATAATATTCTCAAGATTTTTGTTCAAGTAAGTCTTTCGAATATACATCAAATTGGCAATAGTCTTCACTGGATCTTCAGGGTTTTCCACTAATTGAAAAACTTTACAAATTTTTTCTTGCACTTCAAGAAATTCAGGTGTTACCAATAGTTCACCATTATTAACTTTAATTGTCTTGGTGACTCCCAAATTCTTAGCTGTATCTAACTTACTTGGCGATTCTTTAATCAAAACCATTAGGTATCTAAATATTCCATCTATTTCTTCCACGTCCATCAATATATCTTTTTGATTTTCACTTGCAAGTGATAAGATTTTGTCTATAATTGCTAAGGATATTTGTTTTTGTAAATTTATATTGGTTAATTTCTTGTAAAAATCGTAAAAGTTCTCTAAACGTAACAAACTCTTAATGGATTTAAAATGTGATACTGGTTCTATCAATAAGTTGGACCACATTTCTTCTTGGTCATCACCTTCATCTTGGCCACCTAAATTTTCTTCTGCAAATTTATAAATCACATCTAAATTGGAGAAATTTTCCGGATCGAAAGTTAACAAAAGACTAATCAATGATTGTAATAACAGTGAATGTTCTTCTGGTGGTAAATCTGGATCCAGTTCGGACAAGTTAGAATAGAACTGCCAAAATGATTGGAATAAATCATCAATATTCACATTATGTAACACCGGTCTCTCTTCAACACTCAAATCGGAAATATCACTAGCAAATTTCTCGTACGCTATGAATCTATCAATTAGTGCTTGTACTAATTCGCTCTTCTGTAACATAGGATGAAGGTTCACAAATACTTCATTAAGCAACTTGTCCAATGTTGCAAAATGGAAATCATCGGGGAAAACTTGGATCAAAACATCAATCAAGTAACTTTGTGCTAAATGATCACGACATTGAATAATTTGTTCCGTAACAGTTGGGAAAATTTTCTCTTTGTAATATTCAACCGCCGAATAGGATTCATCTCCGGTGTAGTCATCAATTATTTGGGATAATCTAACCAAGTTCGATCCAACAAGAATTTTCAATTCTTTTCGTTCACGGTACCTCAATTCTCTTTCTGACGAATGGCCCTGGTGTTGTAATCTAACCCAAAGTTTATTCATCTCAATGAAATTTGCAATCAAAAAATCCACAGTCTCTTGAAAATCAGCCTGGTTTCCAAATGGTAACAAATTCTTTGTACGTTGAGACAAATAATATCTCAAAAATAATCCTCTAATTGGATGTTGCACACCGTGGCACATTTCAATCATATCTTTCATTAAATCTTTAGTCGGTGCCCCTTCAATGGACATATAAGTAGTTCCAATAACAATCATCATGTATAATCGAGGAATAATATTACCTGAATATTGGACAATTTCGTAAAGGTCAGCTAGGAACGCTGATCCACTATTCTCTTTGTTATTCTTTTTGGCTTTTTGTCTTGCAGTATGAGTATTCAACAAATAAGTTGACAAAGTTTCCAATGAATCAAATACTAACATGTAAATTTCATAATACTGCTTGGGTGTTAAAGAATTGGTTCTTAATTCACTAAGAAAATTAGAACAGTGTTTTAGTGCTGGCAATAATTTGTTATCGTTGAGATCATGTTTCATTAAATTTGACTGACTCTTGATGGTATTAATACAGCTTTGGAGTACCGACTTTTGTTCGTTAGCGGACAATGGCATTGATCTAAGAAATTAAGAATGATTGTAAAAGAAGTAAGTACGAGTTCTATTGGACCGGAGGCAAAGGGAAACAAAAAAGAGTGAATTTTTGGTTGTTGTATCAAACTTTTTTTTTCCCTCTCTTTCCCTGTCTCTCTCGTTTTGAGATTGTTCGCTTATTCTTGTGTGGGATTTTTAGTAGTGTCCAGTTTTTTTTTCCTTTCTCTCTCTGCCCACACTTATCTTTTGTCTTTCTCTTTTGAAGAAGGTCACATATTGAAATCTGAATGAAAGTTAAAATCCGAAAATTATTAATTGTTTATATTAAATAAAATTACAAAAAGATTACGTATACAGATTATGAGCTTTCCAGCCTGATTAAACAATTATTGATAATTCTAAGAAAACATGATGATGATTAATAAAGTGAAAACAAAAATAAACAAAAATAAAATAAACGACGAAACAAGTTATACATTAGTTGTGAGTGCATTAATTGTGTAAAAACATAATTTGAGTCTGACCCGTTCCCTGATCAATTAGTAAATAATACAAAATAGTAAACTTTTTTATTGTTCAAACATCATGAAAATATAGAAACAAAAGACAAAAGTGAAGTAGAAATATGAGCAACCTCAATCAAGCAAAGCTGAAACAGACATTTTCTCTTTATACTCCTTTTGGGTATTCGGTTTCTTGTACGATTCGTCTTTGTCAGTATCTGTATCCATTTCCGAGTTTTCATTGGATTCAGTTCTTTCGGGTCCGCCTTCAGATTCTTCTTTAACCGGTAAATTAATCGAAGTTGAACTAGCCGAATATACCTTCTTGTACGATGTAGCCGGAGATGTCATGGATGATGAATTGGCATTTGGAATTGCACTATTGTGAATTGAATTGATTGATGAAACTGAAAATCTTGTTACTGGAGTCAATAAAGGAGAATTAAAGGATGAACTTTGGGATTCATTTCGTTTATGATTGTTGTGATCCTTATTTAAAGGATTTGGAAACAAGTCTGATGCAAATGTACTTGATCTTCTGGAAGCAGCTGTTGAATTGTTCAACAATTCAAAATGAGTGATTGAATTATTCCTCGAAGCAGCGTTACTCAACAGTAATGGAGAACCACCATATGATGATGTTCCAGTACCATGGGCCCCTCCACTAGGTCCACTAATGGAAGTACGGGCAGAATGAACACTAAATAGGTTTGGGTGAGAACCACTATGATGACTGTGCAATAATGAAGAAGTAGCACTTGAATGTCTACGACCAAACTGATCATCTATCAATCTTCGCTTATTGTTCAGAGCGATTGGGGGTAATGTTGTAGTGGAATTTATATCAAAACTTGCAGATCGGCAACTGTTTGGTTTCAAAGGCAAGCTTGTAGAACCATGGTTGTTCTCAGAAGAAGGTGGTGGAGTCGAAGTTGAAGTCGCAAGTGAGGTTGATGATGGATGTAACGCTTGTGAGATACTGGGAAGTGTATTTTCTTGTACTTTGCCAAACATTGAGGTATTAAATGAAATTTGAGGCAATTGATAATGTTGTTGCTGTTGTTGTGACTGAGATTGAGGTTGAGGCAACTGTTGTTGTTGTTGTTGAGGCTGTTGCTGGTAATATGGAACTGAATTTGGAGCACTAGATGGCGGAGGCGGTAACATTGAGCCTTTAACTTCATTTTGAGTTTCCAGTATTGAATTTTCTGATACTCTTGAATCTCTTTTAATTTCTGAGATATTTGTGTCACTATTGCTTGAATGGGTTTGAACACTAGCTCTTCTTCTTCTATTTGCCCCACCATTCCACCAATTCTTGATAGCGTTATCTGATCTTCCATTCAAATGACGAGATATTTCTGCCCACTTCTTACCGTGAATTGCAACTAATTTTTCAATTTTTGCACCTTCTTCAGGAGTAATTGGGGTTCTATTCAAAGAAGGTTTCAAATTTTGATGATAACGTTCACGACATTGCTTGGCTGTACGACTCTCGAGATAATTTGCAATTCTTACCCAGTTTGATGCACCATGTTGTTCAATTAATTCCAATAACTTAGCATCCTCTGCAGGTCCCCAAGGACCTCTTTTATGAACATGGGAGAGTGTACCCGGTTTGTGTTCTGTTGGATTTGTATAGTGTTGTTGTTGATAGTATTGTTCTTGTTGTTGATGCATGTGCTGTTGTAACTGTTGCTGTGATGGTGGCGGTTGTTGTTGCTGGTCCTGTTGTGGTATTGACATTTGTACGGATTGCTGTGGTACAGATTGAGGAGGCACGACGGCAGTTAAGGGTGCCGGTGGTGGTGGATGATACAGATTATTTGGTTGAATGATCATACCTATTGGTGGCAATGTTTGGTATTGAGGAGGATAAGCGTAGCCTGCATGTTGAGTTGGTTGCTGTGTAGGGGTATGAACGTGGTGGTGGGCCTGTTGGAATGCATTTGGGTTTTGATGGATATGATTCGGCGTGGCCAGTTGTGGGAGGTACTGGTCCGGTCTATTGAACATAACTTCGTAATGGTAATGATGTATTGATAAGATGGACGGAAAATGGGAAAAAAAAAGAATTATTATACAAATAATCGGTTGAAATGAAATAAAACAGAAATCTTAAAACTTATTATTTGGTTTTGTTTTGTAATACGATAATTAATAATTGGAAGATATTATTCGAGTTTTATACTTTTTTTTTGTTGTTCCTCTCTGACACACTTACTCTCTCTCACTCTTACTGTCTCTCTTTTTTTCTCTCTCTCTTTTATAGTAGGTAGTTGTAAGTATGGCTTCTGATTTTGACTCGCTCGCTCACTCTCACACTGTTTGATCTGTCTTGTGTTCTGTACTCTGTATGAGTATGTGTATGCGTTTGTTTTATTATTATTCCTTTTCTCCTTGAAGTTCACAAAATTATTGTTACTTTCTTCTTGTTAACTGGTGGTGGTAGCAAATGAAATTGTTTCAAATTAAATGCTCTATCTCTCTTTCTTGTTGAGTATTATCCCTTCAATGAATTTGCTTTCTAGTGGGTGGGGGATATAATCCGCTGGTTGGAATTTTTTTTTTCTTCTTCTCCTTCAAGTGGGTAAATTATTTATTGCTAGTACTTCTATTTTTTTTTCCTTATTTATTTTAGTCCAAGTTTTCTGTTTTAGATCCGATCGGATATAGTGCAACTCTTGGATTTGGAGGGGAAGGACCTGAAGGGGCAAAAAAAAAAAAATGATAATAATAATAATAATAATAATAATAGAACGAAAACAAAGATTGCTCTATTGTTGAAAGATAAAGTGTTAACTTTAAATAATTTGGAGTCTGGAACGAATTAACCAATGGGAAATTTGAAATTTATTTTTTAAAGAAAAACAGGATAAACTGGTTCATATTTAAATATTCCTCTTTCATGTAAAATTTGATCACTTTTGCCGTTTTGACGTCTAACAGGCTATACCTCCTGTCTCTTTCTACCATCATTTTAGTTTTGCTGCTGTTGTGTGTGTGTGTGTCTGTGTGTGTGCATTTTTTGTATATATTTTTAGTTCTGTCTTCAACAGTACCAAGAACTAAAGTCAATCCGCATATTAATGTCCATGATGTACAAAACCACATTTTACACAGAAAGAGAGAGAGAGAAATCTTATTCATTAACCAATATTCATGCAATGTACATCGACTAATATCCGTCAGAACAAACAACAACGACAACAACAATAAGTAACAAAAACCTCCCAAACTGACTGCAGACGCAAGGTCTTAATGTAATGTCGTTCAATAGTGTCTAAGTGAGACATTTTTGCACCTCACCGACATTTCGCTTCCTCCTTCTCTCTTCCCCCTCTCCAACTGCCACCACATCATTTACTATGCGACACAATGTCTTGAAGTGGGGAGTGAAACAGAGGGGAAAAAGAAGAAGAAGAAGAAGAAGAAGAAAATCAACAGCGAAGGTATAATACCGAGAAGACGTTGCCGATCTAGATACATAACCGTCGAGGCTAATACTGGATCAAGTACCAACGTTAATTTTATTTTATTTTTTTGTTTTGTTTTGTTTTTTATTTTTTACCGTTATAGAATATCTTTGACTCATCAGTTGAAGAGAACAACTATCAGATGTTTTTCCTTATTCTGTGCTTACATTATTCTTAGTCAGATATAAAAGAAGGGAAAGAAACATGCTTATCTGTTCTTTACTAAGATTCATTGTTCCTCTTTTTGACCTTGCATGAAACCCGTACCACTTTATGCATTTTCGCGGGTTTTTATTTATTATTATTAATATTATTCTCATTAGGCGTATCCTACATTCTTAATTGATTGCTAATGTTTCATACACGGTAAAATAATATTAAAAAACGCAAGGGGGTAGCAACTTGAATCTATCAAGACGAAATGAAAAGAAATGCAAACTTAAAAATAAAATATGTTGAAGAATATCTAGTTTCATGAATGAATGTTATGCAACCCTTTGGGAGAGCAATTGCAAGCCCTGAATATCACGACGATCAAAGATTCTTGTCTTTAACAATATTAAAGTAATAAGAGGGGAGTTTGTTGCAATACAGACATGGGTTAAATCTTATATGAAGATGAAGATCAAAATATAATTACATCTAATTCTTATTGTGCAAGCTAGTTCAATTACAGAGAGAGAGATAAAATTACCATGGTGTGATCCATGACACTAAGAGCAAAACAATTGTGGGCAGGTTGACGTACATAACAAAGAATTCTACTTGACGATGATCGTATTTACATTCAATTGCAATACTTCTGTTACAGGGGTGATAGTGATGAAAGGTTGAGTTAAATTAGCTATGAAAATGTATGAATATCATTCTTTCTTTGTAAATATTTGAAACCAAAAATAAAATTGCAAAATGAGAAACAGTCTAATATGCAGGAAATTTTTTTTTTTTTTTGTTTTTTTGTTCTATTTAACTGCAAAATGTACAAAGTATTAACAGATTGTTAACCCGGACCATCAATACACAAAATTGTAATTAGTTTTCAAGTTTGTGATATTATATGAACTATTCATTGCGGTTATTAATGCCCGCTCCCCAGTATGAGTATGTTAAAATGACGTAAACGATGATAGAATCTACCCATAAGAATGCATTTACATAAGGCAATAACTTAAAAATTATATAAACCAACTAACAACATTAATAAAAATGGAATACATATAGTTCGTGTGGTGATGGTTAGGATAAAAGTCATATGATCCGTCAAAAGGGTTTTCGATTATCATTATCGATATCCAGAGTCGTACAAAAAAAAAGTGATCTTCATCTAATACTATTTAAAACAATGGACTGTCTAAAACAGACACATTGACAGAACGACATTTTTTTTTTTTTTGATTGATTGTTCGTTTGATTAGTTTGTAAAGTTTTTTAAACCATGCCTAACTCTTGTTGTGTCTTATTTTTTTTTCATTTTGTTCAATTATTCATTTTTTAGAGGGGGGGGGGGGGGGAGAGAGAGAGAGAGAGAGAGAGAGAAACAGGTTTCTTAATACTTTGTACTTTATTGGACTTTTCCATCAAATTCCCGATGGTCCAATGAGATAATCTGTTGTGAACATTTGCTCCATTTTTTTTAACTCTGTACTATTTCAAGTCAACGTTTAGAGTTCATACAGAAAGAGTTTCATGTCAAATGTTTAATTTGTTATTGCATGTCGTTTTTTTTTTCTTTCTTTCCTTTTCATGTGTTATGGGTATTTGGTTTTTGTCAACAGAGTAGAGTTTTCATCCAATTGAAATGTTAAGGAAAGCATGCAAGAAAATTTTTTTTATTGTCTAATAAAAAGGCTACACTAAAACTTTACATTATTAAACGTTGAATTATAGCGCTTAAGAATTTAGAAAATAATTGAAATGAAACAAAATGAACAATGACAAAGAAAATACAAAAAAAAGAAAGAGTTGTCCGTTGGTTGAAATTCCTTGGATTTGCAAAGAATAAATAAACGTTTCAATAATTTATATTACTTCCTGCGTTGAAATCATACGATCAAGGGACCCATAAATTCTCTACAACGAAAACCCACTAAACAAAAGAAAAAAATTTTCTAACCCTGTTTATGCTTAATCGCGGGTCGTTGACTTTGTTCACCCATTAAGGTATTCTGGAACGACCAAAAATACAATACAACGAATTTCAACAGAATTGTGTTTGATAATAAGGTTCTATTTTTTATTTTTTATTTTTCTATCCAATGAAAAAAAAAAACACAGATTGGGGGATTTTAATTGCGACTACTATAAATTAGTATAATCGATTCTATTCTACTGAAAAAAATGTACAAATCAATATTAGCATCTTTTTCCGGTGATGGATCCGATAATTAGTGATGTCTAAGAATATGAAACTATCAATAATAGATTGATGTTACTAAAGGCATCAAGGAACCACGGATACATAGCTTTTGGAGGGTTGAATATCGGATTTAAACGTAATACAAGGTACTTGTATCTCAAAACGTTGAGTAGCACAAGTCCGGTTTTCCGAGTGTTTAATAATTCATTGAATAATCGCAAAAACAGAACATGGAAACAAAGTTACACATAACACTTGAACCAATATTGAAAGAAGGAAAAAAAAATGAATATCCTCTATTTTACCACGGAATACTGTGTATTCTGTCATTGGTTAATCTAACCTTAACAAGAAGAATCCTATAGATAGAACAATGGCAGATAAGAAACAAGCAAAACAACAGCAACAAAAATACGCACATCAAAATTTTTAGGGGGTATTTTGAAAATTTAATGCTCAACAAAAGCAAAATTAAAAACTATAATAACAAAAGAATATTAAAGTAAGCTGCAATGCAATGTTATAACTGGGGTGGCCACCTACACGGATGAGAAAAAAAAAAATCGGTAACTAATCTACATAAACTGAATTATTGCATAAAAGTGACCAGCAGACTGATTCTAAAAAGACGACAGAAAAATAAATAAGCTGTGGCTAGTTCCAATATATCAAGAAACCATCATACATAATAATAATAATATGTCTTGTGCTCTATTGAGTGAGAAGTAAACGTCGATTGGTTTACTACTTTTTGTTCCCTTTTATATTGCTTTTACTATATCCACGACATTTTTAACTGTTACTAATTCGCGAGTCTGTTTTGAATACGGTACAAAGTATCCTCAACTTTGTTGTATGATGGACCCCATTAGATAGAAATCGAGGCGTCATTAACGCGTCAACCACTTAAAATGACCAAAACTGTTGGGTAATACGGGTGGCAATTAAATACCACGCCACTATGTAAATCTTCTTTGACGTAAATCATCTCCTGTTTAAGATCCAGTGGTGGCTGCATAACGTATAGCAATTTTTACTACCTCCTAAACTTTCAACGAGTTGCTTCGTTTGTCCGAGTTGAAATCATCAGTCGGATTTACTGGCGGCATGACCGAGTGGTTAAGGTGAAAGATTAGAAATCTTTTGGGCTATGCCCGCGCAGGTTCGAGTCCTGCTGCCGTCGTTATTTTTTTCTATTTTTTTAGATGTTTAATATCTGATACAAAAATTATCTTCTTCTTTTTTTTGGTGTAGATGTTTGAATTGTTGACACTTGACACGATCATTACATCGCGTAGACTCGAAAGTACAGATTCTTATGTCTGGATCAAACTAGCACATGATTTCAAGTACTGAACAATGCTCTACAAGTGAGATTAAACATGCCTGTGATCTAACAAGCATAGAAGAATAGACATACTGATAAATCTATGAGTGTCTTGTGAAATCATTATAATTTTTAAGATCACCTATCGGGAATTTTTTTTTGTTTTGTTTTGGACTCACGCACGCTCGAGAAATGTTCTCATGCAATATTATGACATCAAACCTGGGGAAAGAAATACAACTTGTAATTTAATAATAATACATTAAACTCTATATATAAACCCGTAATCATTAAATTATTATCTACATGCATGTCCTTGATAAATCCACAGTGATTATTGTCAAATGTAAGAATAGTCTGTCATGCTTTATTTTTATTTTTTTGACAATCTTCATTGACGCAGAATATGTACTAATACATCACTCAAAAATATAATAATAAAAAACCCATGTGGCAAATATTCAAAATTGTATAACCATTACATATGTGTCAGGTTTGAATATCATCATTGTCTTTTTCCTATTTCATTCAAATGAATCTCTGTGTGTATATTTTTTTGGTTTGCTTTAATTTGCTTTAGTGATAATTCACACCCATTTATCCGAATGGTTCATTATCCTTCAATTTCTTTCAAGTATTCTTCTAAATCCTCTGGTTCAAAAATAACTTTAACCATTAATGAACAACTAGGACAAACAGCAATATCTTCTCCATCTTGCATGTCATAAATACTAATTGCAAATCTATCACCACATGGACATGGATATTGGAAAATCTGTTGGATTGGATCAAATGTGAAATCTTCTATTTCTATTTCGTCATAAATCGTTTCCATAACTATATTTGTTTCTATTCTTCACCGCCTCTTTATGGCTTCTTGGGAAAGTATGAGTTTGATTCTGATTATAAAAGAAATCAAAACAGAGTCACTGTAATTTTTCTTTTGGTTTAAAAATCTTGTGGTACTCAAAAACAACAACAAAAAAAAAAAGAAACGTTAGTTTGGAGTGATGAGGGCAATAGCCCTAACAATTTATAATTTTCACGTGTGCAATTAATGTACAGGATAGAGTGCGAATACACTATATTTCTCTCACTAATAATCCCTTAACTATGGTGTGCGCTACCAAACAATTTACCATACATTTTTTCTTGCCACTGCGCACGCCCATACTAACAATTAATTTTTTTTATTTGAGTTTTGCACAGATTTTGTCCTTCGATAGTGTGAGGGAGAAGACTGTGAGTTTGGGCGCGCGCAAAGTGTAGGGTGAGAGGTGCTAGAGGAGTTACTGGGAAAATACCTTTCGCACACACAACTGGTTTAGGCAAAAGAAAAAAAAATTTTCATTTACTCTTTGAAATTTTATTTAGTATTCTTTTTCAATTAACAGTGATACAGAAGTGTATGTTGACATATACCATGTACTTGATACTACTTATTATATGAATGATTCAATAACTAAATAACAGAGGAATAAAAGTTTATTAAAAATGAAGTTTTAAAAAAAGGACAGCATTAGATTCATTGATAGTGGAGTTTAGAAGAGATTAGTTTTTCATAAAACAATGAATCAGTATAATATTCAGGATGGGAGTATATCATTATGACTAAAAGAATAATAAAGAACAGAGTATTATTGCAAAGATTAGAGAATATATATACTGGGGTTATCATTGAAGGAAGTTGGATATCATTTTATATAAACTAGTATCAAAGATTAATAAATTTGGAAAAGTTTTTTTTACTAACATATTTCTTTTCTTTTTAGTTTAAAATGGGTATTTCTAGAGATTCACGTCACAAAAGATCAGCTACTGGTGCCAAAAGAGCTCAATTCAGAAAGAAGAGAAAGTTCGAATTAGGTAGACAAGCTGCCAACACCAAGATTGGTCCAAAAAGAATCCACTCTGTTAGAACTAGAGGTGGTAACCAAAAATTCAGAGCTTTGAGAATTGAAACTGGTAACTTCTCTTGGGGTTCTGAAGGTATTTCCAGAAAAACCAGAATTGCTGGTGTCGTCTACCATCCATCTAATAACGAATTGGTTAGAACCAACACTTTAACCAAATCCGCTGTTGTTCAAATTGATGCCACTCCATTCAGACAATGGTACGAAAACCACTACGGTGCTACTTTGGGTAAAAAGAAGACTGCTCACGCTGCTGAAGTTGCCGATGCTAAGAGATCTAGAAAAGTCGAAAGAAAATTGGCTGCTAGATCCGGTGCTGCTGCCATTGAATCTGCTGTTGACTCTCAATTCGGTTCTGGTAGATTATACGCTGTTATCTCTTCTAGACCAGGTCAATCTGGTAGATGTGATGGTTACATCTTGGAAGGTGAAGAATTAGCCTTCTACTTGAGAAGATTAACTGCTAAAAAATAAACAAACAAGAATGGATAAGTAAATTAATTATTGGGGTGTTTCATAGCATAATTTCTTTTTCATTTATTATAAAATATATACATTTAAGGAGAATTTAGTTAATAACGCTCTTTAGGTTTATATCATGTATTTTATTTAGTTAATATTAACAAAACAAACGAATAATATCAAAAAAAAAAAAGAATAAGACTAAAAGTAATCAGAAGTAGTGGATGTCTATTCTACACTAATTCAATCACATCTCTGCGAAATTCTACACTTTATTAAAGTTAAATTTAAGTAGATATCTTTATTTATTGAGTACTATACAAACTATCGTCTAATAAATTCAGTTAGTATTAACTATATTCTCCAAGAAGAATTTGAATGTTTCTTGATTTCTTCAATCCAATAATTTTGTTTTGCAATTGAAAGAATGTCAGAAGAGGCATGTCGTTGTCCTTCAGAATAGAACCCCCGAAGAGATTCCACTCAGTACAGGTCTGTGTAAACATTTGCTTCATCATTTTCAAATAATAATAAAATCAATTCAAATAGTAATAGTAATTAAACATACTTGTAAGACAAGGTATCACTTGATTAAAGAAGAAGAAGAAGAAGAAGAAATAATAAAGAGAAAATTTTTCAATTCGATGATGATTTTTTTTTTTTTCAGTGGTGCATTTTTATACTGCAATATTTAATATTCTCACTCGGCCGGTTGGGCCCATGTCGTGGCAGAATTTAGTCGTGGTAGAATTTTTTTTTTTTTCAGTACATTTTGAGCCCTAATCAGTAGACATGTTTACTTGGCAAAACCGTCTTTACTTAGTGATAATGTCAGTTGCATATTAAATTGCAGGTAGTATTCACAACAGCAAAAAGAAAAGCACACTTACAACTGATAGTAGTAGTAATAGAATGAAAAAAAAGACACGTGAATCTACATTCGACTAATCAACAGGTAACCTATCACGAGGATCACCCGTTTCATTATCTCTGACGGAAAAAAAATTCCGTCTCCCACTTTTGTCTATTGCCTACTTGTATTGTATTGCATTGTATTATTTTTTTCCCCTAGTTTGATAGCGAGTGAAATCAGAGCCATCCATATTGATTTCTTCGATCCAAAGTTTTTTTTTTTTTTTCTCTTTTGCCTCAGTTGTTTTTCCCCTTTTTATTAAGATTATCGACGTTTTCCTAATACTTTCTTTCATTTCTTTAACCAATTGTGTGTTTGTTAAGTTCTTAAATGAGTTCAACAGTTCCAAAACATATAGCGGTTCTTGTTCTAGACACACCAATTCCTAAAGTTGCCGAGAAATATGGTGATTTTGGTGATAATACAATTGATTTGTTATCTAGAGCAAATAATAAATCATCCATTGTGAAATATCAATTATGTAATTCAGACATTGATGAATTAGATCGAGTTTATGAAAATTTACAAAATAATATTTCCAAAAATTTGATAACTGGTTTTATTTTAACTGGATCTAGAAGTAATGCATTTGATGAAACTAATTGGATTTTAAAATTAGATGAATTTATTATTAAAACTTTATATAAATTAACCATCCCTATTGTTGGTATTTGTTTTGGTCATCAAATATTAGCTAAGAATTTGGGATGTAAAATAGGTAGAAATGAATTAGGTTGGGAAATTGGTATTCATACAATTGAATTAAATCAAGAAATTTTTAAACTTGATCATAATCCATTTGTTAATAATTTATTACTTGCTACTACTAATACAGATGAAGATAAAAATCAAAAGAAACAAATCATATTAGATCATTTAAATTTAGTTGAATTTCATCAAGATATCATTTATGGATTACCTGCTAAAGGATATGAAATGGTTAGTATTGGATCAACTGTTAAATGTGGTATTCAAGGTATGATTTCAAAAGAAACTTGTCCTATTAAATTATTGACTTTTCAAGGTCATCCTGAATTTACAACTGATATTGCTTTAGATATGTTGAAAAGTAAATTTGAAAATGGTTTGATTACTGAAACTGAATATGAAAAATATAAATATCAAACTACAAGTTTAAATAATCAAGGTGATTTGATTGGAAGAGTGATTCTAAAATTCCTATTAACTTGATATCCAACCTCCCTCCTCCGATATCTAATACTACTGTACTCCTTCCCGCCATGTATTGCTATTACACATCAACAGATAGAATGAGATTTTTTTTTTTTTTGTTTTCTTTGGATTGATTTTCTTTTGGTTGTATTCCTGTTTTGTTTTGTTCTGTTTTGTATTGTATTGTTAATGTTATTTTATTGTTTGATATTAAATATTTTTGTTATAACGACATTAATACTACTAATATATATATATATATATACTAACTTACACATACAGATCCTTCTGCATTTTACTTAATCATCAAAGAACTTTTTGGTTGGATTTATAATTGTAAATCCATTCAATTTACCACCTTTTTTACTTTCACTGATATTTCTATTACTTAATTTATCATTGATTTTTTTCATATCCTGTAATTTAAACTCTAATTGTTTAATCTTTTCTTGTGCCAATTTTAATTCATTATTATTATGGGAAGTGAGTTTATTAACAACTTCCCTTAACTCATCACGTTGTGTCGTCAATGCCTGGATTTCTAATCTTGATTCGTCATATACTTGACCTCGTTCTTTCTCGGCCAATTTCTTTTCCAAGTTCGGTATGATTATTGATTTCAAATCAGCATTTTCTTTCAACAATTCATTATATTTCTCCATTAAATCCAGATCATTCTCAGGCTCCGAAAATGATCTCTTACCGTGTCTTTTCTCATATTCAGCTAATTTGTCCTCTAATTGATTAACCAAATCATTTTTGATCAATAACTGCTTATACAATTCAGTCTTTTCATAATTCAATTTCAATGGTGATGGTGTTTGACCATGTTCACTTAACAATGCATGTTCTTCACTGATGAATCTTAATCGTCTTTCTTTACTCAACTTTTCTTGTAATTCAGAAATGGTCTTGGATTTCTCAGTTACTTCAAATGCTAAATCTTTCTCTAATGTTGGAGACGAGGTTTGGGAAATATTATTCTTCAACTTATTCTCTAATGCCAATTCACGTTTGATAGATGCTGCCAATTCAGTGGTCACCAACTCTAATTCATTCAATAAATCATTATTACAATTCATGATACTCATTTCTTCTTTGGTAAAAGTCAATGGTTTCTTAGGAATAGCTGTTTCTAATGAACCCAATGTTCCACTAGATGAAACTCTTCTTGTAAAAGTTGGTGGTTTTGTTGCTTGTGTAAATGAAGAGTTTCTTGATGACATAGTACCAATAGAAATATCACCTTCGTCAATCGAACTGCCTCTTCTACTTGATTTAGAAAATCTCTTGAATAAATTCTTGGTTCCATTCAAATTGAAAGACGATCTCTTATTAACAGCTTGAGCTGGTGGTGCCCCCACAGTTGATAATCTTGAACTGCTTTGACGAGATGGCAACAAATTCTTAATATCTTCACCACTGGAGGAGCGACGAGCACCCGTACCAGTCTTGGAAGAGAAATCTTCATCAGCATCTGGTTGTTCTTCTTGAACTGGTGAAAAATCAAACGATTTTTGATCATGATTTCTAATTTCTGGTGCAACATCACTGATTGGTTCGGAAAAGTTTTCATAGAAACTATCATCATGCTGTTCTTGTTGTTGACTAGATGCATGGAGTGATTGTCGCTTATAATCGCCATCTCCCTTCAGTGGAGTCATCAATTCAATTCCTTTGTGAGAAACATTAGACGTAGAAGATGTTGGAGGAGTGGTTTCACCATTTGTGCTTTGTTCAAACATTGCATTGGTATCTACTTTTGGTCTAAATTCACTATCATCGGTATCAGAATTGTTTAAATCAAATTTCAGTGATTTGAAATGAGAAGAATCACCATAGACCGAAGACCCTGTTGAACTAGGTTGTTCTGAATCATTCAACTTATTGGTGCTAGCAGGATTGGCAAAACTTGGGGTCGATTCAACTGATGGTGATCTGAAATTACTGAAAGCTGTATTTGCAACGAGATTCCTAAGTTTTGGATTGGTTTCCAGAACATTACGTGGTCTATTAGGATTGAATAAACTTGGTTCCTTCGGAGCTACAGCCGCACTGTTGGAACTGGACGCAGTAGTATCTTCAGTAGATGATTTGGACATATTGGATTCTTCTTGAATAGTACTTTGCTCATCCATTTCATCTTCCTCGAGATCAATTTCGACATTTGGAGAAGGAAAGCTTGATTTTGCCAGGTGACTATACTGTCTAACTGTTTTTTCTGGAGATCTATGTGGTGATGTAATCTTTATCGATTTATTGCTCTTTTGTGGGGATGTAAAATCCAATGCAGTGACAAAAACATCATGAGTTGAAGCCCTAGCATTTGCACCCAAAGATTTGTAACCATCATTCTTAGGAACAAAGTCATCATCATCCATGTATGACTCTCTAGCAGCTGGACTTGCAATATTAAAAGTTGGTGAAGAAGGAACTTCATTAAGATCTTCTTCTTCTTCTCCTTCTGGTTGTTTTGTGTTTTGAGATGGGTTATTTGGAATTTGAGGCAATTCTTTATCTTCCGTTCTAATACTGTCAGTTGAACTACTAGGATCAAACGTTTCTACCGCAGGACTAACGGGTGGCTTTTTTCTGACTAATGTCTTCTTGCCTGATTTTGGCTCTGCTTCATTATTAAACAAGTTCAATTTACGAACTCTCATGGAATTTGTCTTTTTCAATGTCGATTTTCTTGATAAAGCTGCATTAGCATCATCTTCTTCAAATTTATAAATCACATCTTCTTCACTACCACTTGACTTTCCTTTTGGATCGAGACTGTGATTCAGATCTTCTGGTTGCTCTTCTTCTTCTTCAACAACCTGTTGCAAAGAATCGTTAGAGTTATGGGCAAATTGTTGCAGATTTCCTGACATTTGACGCGGCTGGGAAAATTGTGGTGATTTATCATACTGTCCACCTTGTGGTGTTGGATAAGTTTGATTTTTAGGAACAAAAGGTTGCTGCCCAGGTGCAAAAGCTTGCTGAATTGGTTGCTTTGGATTTTGTTGTTGTTGTTGTTGTTGTTGTGGAGAAGGAGAGAATGGTTGATACGGTTGCTGTTGTTGTACTGGTTGTTGTTGTAATTGTGATTGTGGCGGTGTTGGTCTTGGTTGTTGACTTGCATTTGCAGGTACTAAATTCTGACTTCTTAGAGGTGGACCTTGGTATCCCATTGGTGGACCTTGGCTACCTAAAGATTTGGTTCTTGGATAATTCTGTGGCATTGGACCCCCACTATAAGCCCCATTCATCATTGACATTGTTCTAGGTCCATTATTCTGAATAGCAGTGTTTTGCATGGACATCGTTCTAGGACCCATATTTGGCATCTGCATCTGCATTGGCATTTGCATTTGCATTTGCATTTGATTTGGATATTGGTTTTGAGGGTAAGGACCTGATCTTAATGACATTGCACGAGGTGCACCAGCAACACCCATTTGCTGTTGTGGTTGGAATTGTTGATTATATGGCATTTGTTGTTGTGGAAAAGGTCCTGATCTCATTGACATCGTTCTTGGACCCTGTGAGTTTAATGACATGGTTCTTGGTCCTTGTGAGTTCATCAATGACATAGTTCGTGGGTCTGCACCTATTTGCAGCTGTTGTTGCATCATCATCATTGGATTGCCTCCAGCTAATGAGTTGGCACGTGCACCATTAATCATCGCTAGCTTCTTTTGTTGGTTCATTTGTCTTCGATATTGAACATTGTTAACCTTTGCTCCCGAAGCTGATCCCAATCCACCTAATGTTCCATTTGCTCCTAGTGTTGGAATAATTGGAGCTGTATCTAGAGAACTGGCTGCATTGATACCATAAGGACCCTGATTTCTAATATGAGTTATATCATCAAACGACAAATTGGCACCGTTGGTTAAATCAGTAATGTCAGCTCCAGAATCTTCATTAAAATTTGGATCTGCGCCTTTATGCTTTCTGAAGAATCGAGCAGCAGCAGATTGTGAAGTCATGGACGATTTCCTCGATGAATTTGGTGCAACATTAGTGAAACTTGAGTTGCTATTGTTGGTGTAAGGGCTTCCAGTAGGTAAGGGTGTCATAATATCATAATTTGTGGTTGATGCGGAAGTTATCAGATTTGTGTGAGATCCATTATTCATGAGATATTGTTGTTGCTGTTGTTGCTGCTGGAGATACGCTGGTTGGAATCTTCCAGTTTTCTGTTGTTGACCCTGTTGTTGAGCGTATAATTGTTGTTGATTTAAGGATTGACTCAACGTATCAATGTCCTGTTCCCCTTCCAAGATCTGTTGCCTCAAACGAGCTTTATTAGTTATTGTTGATGTACCTGCATCCATTTCTTCTTAATTGGGCTGTGCTTGTTGTTAAATTTGTTGATGATGATGACGATGTCAAAATATTTTCTGATGAAGAAACAGTTCTATTAATATAAATGGTGTAGAAGAAAGTAGATAGTTGGGATCTCCAGTGGTGAGATTTGAACAGCTAATCAATGCAGATCAATTAAATCAAATCAAAAAAAATATTAAAAAAAGGAATAAAAGAATTCTATACACCTCTAAAATGAAAGAAACCACTTGGTACGAATAAATAATTAATTTGTTTCAAAACAAGGAAGAGAAAGAGAAAGAGAGAGAGAGAAAAAAAAAAATTCTAACAAGGAAAAATAATATATTAAATAATTTTTTTTTC
Source organism: Candida tropicalis MYA-3404 (assembly GCF_000006335.3). Classification (NCBI taxonomy): domain Eukaryota; kingdom Fungi; phylum Ascomycota; class Pichiomycetes; order Serinales; family Debaryomycetaceae; genus Candida; species Candida tropicalis. The sequence continues at coordinate 1,036,518 of NW_003020049.1, read as the reverse complement.
TTCTCTTGTCTCTCTGCTCTTTGTTTTAGATGTGTCTGTGTCTGTGTGTGTGTCTGATCAGGAGCGAGTATGTGTTGATGTTGATTGTTTTTTTTTTTTTTTGCAAAAGAAATTGACAAGAACGAGCAATCAAGTTGTATCTATCTATGTAAGCTTTCCGTTTATCTTCGTAGTATCATGGGTATGCTCACTGTATCCTGGTTTAAAAGATCAACTAGTGCAGCTAAGAATGGGATCTTGAAAATGGATAATAAGAGAAGTAGAAATTCTTTTGTTTTGAATAGTAAGCGCCTTATTGTACCACCATATTTTTCGTTTTGTTTCGTTTCATTTGGTACGGTTCAATTTTTTTTTCTTTTGGGACGTTACTTTAGTTAACGGATCAGATGGAATGGAATTGAATTTATGTCGCCTTTGCATTTTATCATTCTAGTGCTTCTTTTTTTCTTACTCTTCGTTAAATTCATTGTTGCAGGGTTTCTAGCCCCAAATTCATGTGTGAACTTAACTGTGTAAGGTTCCAAATGCCAGATCTACACATAATAGGATTCTTGTCATACCTCGTCTCTTTCTCTCCCCTCGCTTCGCCCCCCTGGCTAAAAACCCTGGTACATTTAGTCCAATGGAACATTCCTCATTCTCGTTCTCCTCTCCTTTTTTTAGCAACCTCATGATTAATAACTGTGTGTGTATGTGTATTTGGCTCGATATTATAATGGTTTTACACTTGTTTTCGTTGTAGTGTCAATAATTTAACTTTTACTCATACATGCACTACAAGTCACAACAGGTTGTAAAATTCAATCGACGGAACAGGTTTCAAAAGTAGTGTCTTTCTTGCCGGTTATATTTTTTTTTCTTTTTCTTTTTTTTTAAGATTTTAAAACACAAAACACAAATCTTGTTCTATTTTTACATTTTACATCATAACCATTTTCATCGATTCATCGATGATTCTATCTCGTTCTAGTTATTATTCAAAGATTTCCCGATGGGATCAGAAATTTCTATAGTATATTTAACTATGGGAAGGTCTTTAAAATTAAGGTATTTCCTGTGTGTATTGAAAGTGCTACAGTAAGTTTTTCAGAGTGTGCATGTTACTTTTCGTGCCTGTGGTACCTGAAAAGACGACGAGAGAATGAAAAAAAAAAAAGAAACTTCCTCGAGCGTCAATTACACAAACAAATCGCAGCCTAGAAACATCCTGTGCGTGTACCATTTTTTTTTCTCTCTCACTGTCTCTCTATCAAATTCACCCTACTCTAAAGGAATGTACATCCGAATAAACAAAATTTATGTGGATATGCAATTGAATATGAAAAACATTCTTCATGTAGCTATAGTGGGAATTGGTTTCAACTGTGTGTAATTTCTCGTGTAATCAAGCACACTCCAAACATAAGAAAATCACTCTTCCACACGCAACAAGAACACAAACATCAAAACAATACTGATCGTTATCGATATTCGCGATACATAGCAATTGTTGAAAATACAAGAGTTAGAATCTCGAAACAATTGAGCTTTATTTTGCGATTGTGGTGGGTTTTTGATTAATGTTTCTTTTGATTCTTTGCGGGAGTGCTTATCTGTGTACCTATTGTCTTAAAAAATGGTGACCTTACCATAGTCCTTGAATATCTTATCTCTTTATTCATTTTATTAAAATTTAATAAAAACCATCTCGTTTCTTTTTAGCCACAATACTCCACGAACTAAAGCAAAATAGAAAAGTAGGCGTTTACCTGTAGACTATAAACCTGAATGAACAAAAAGAAGAATAGCTCGCAAATTCCCTTTAACTTTGCTTTGTTGGATGAATGTATGGTTTCTTTTCTTTTTTTTGTTTTTGTTTTAAGAATCTACGCGTCACATTTTTTTTTTTTTCAATCTGTACTACACAAATGAAATTTGCTGGGAAAACAATAAACAAAAATACTATCAGAACAATATCACGTGTTTCCTGAGTGAGAGTACTATTCGATAAAGAATTGGTTTGGTTAGTAGAAATGGAACATAAGACAATAAAGTATCTGTTAGTGATAACGCTACTTTATTGATGTAGATGGTTTTGATATGTCGGACGAAAATTAAACTGAACTAACCGATTGTAATTTTCAATCCAATTTAATTAAAAATTTGTCTCTTTTTGGAACTAAAAATAAAAAATATTTTGGTTGCTGCACAACCTATCAATAAACCCATCTTTGAGATTTATTACATCCAACATATTCCAAAGTTACCTCTGTTGTGACCTAAAATCTAGACAGATATTCTTAAAACTTACAATCTATTACTTCGATTACTATATTAATGGATACTTCCTAGTTCCACGTGGAATTGTCCAATCTCTGATAATCGTGCACAATGCCCGTTTTTTTTAAATCAACTCGTGTTTGTGTACCCGTAATTTTTAACATCCGTATAAGGAAATCCGAGCGTTTGAAATCACGTGAATATATCTTATATTGCGAATGATTTACGGTAAGGGGTAATTTTACATTTTGTTTTTTTTTTAGAAGGCACGGATGTGATTATTCTACCGTCAACAAATCTTTGTGAGATAGAAAAAATAAAACAAAGCATGTATATTTCTAAGCATAGAATGCCAGATCCACAAATGAGATGAATTGGATCGCATGTGACAAGAGTATAACGAGAAAATCTTGATTTTGGTGGAAATAACCGGGCATAAATACCTTCTCAAGAGTTATAATGGTTTGTACACATAATTTCATTTGTTTTTTGTTTCCCCACCACCGAAGTATAAAATTTCCAGTACTATTCTATTTTTTTTTTTGCCTTTGATAGACAACGTTTACTCCCAAAGTAATACAACACGCAATGATGGGTGAATTAAAATATCGAAGATGGTCATTTAAACATGGTGGAACTCCATTAAAGATAATCAGTGACAAATTCAACTTTCCTAGAGATTCTCAAGGTCAATTAATTATTCCTCAAAATGATATCTTGGTTAAAATTCATTATGCATCAATTAATCCAATAGATAGTAAGCTTCATCATATCATGTATTTTGCTCCCTTTGTCAATCATGGTATAGGCAAAGATTTCAGTGGAGAAATCATTGCATTAGGTCCAAATGTTCAAAATTTTAATATTGGCGATTTAGTTCAAGGTTTCCATCCTGGTGCTTTAACTTTTGATGGAACATTTAGTGAATATTTATTGATTAATACAAACTTGCTAATGTTTAATACTGAAATTGCTAAGATTCCAAATAACATTTCCCTCGAACAAGCTGCTGCATGGCCATTGGTTTTTGGTACGGCCATGTTGATGATCTATGGATTGTCTGTTAAAAACAAGAAAGTATTAGTTCTCGGTGCTGCCACTTCTGTAGGAAGATACTTGACACAATTACTAAGAATTGAAGGTGCAAGTGAAATCGTTGCTAGTTGTTCTCCGAGATCTCAAGATTTAATAAGAGAATTAGGTGGCACAAAAATTATCAATTATCAAAAAGATGTATTGAATCAAGTTTTGGAGAATTCTAAAGATAAACCATTTGATTATATCTTAGATTGTTGGGGTGGTACTGAATTATTCCCGCACATTGATCATATCTTGGTCAAAAATGGTACATACCATTCTATTGTTGGTGATTGTCCAGGTAGTGGAATGTTTCCATTTCTTTGGGGGACTTTCAGAGCACTTGCAAGAACTGTCGCAAGTTCTGTTCATTTCTTCGACTATTCTTATAGTTATGTATTTTTGGGAACTAAAAACACTGGATGGATTCCTAAAGCTCAACAGTATATTGCTAGTGGGAAAGTAAAAATTTTTGTCGATAAGGTTTACGATTTTGAGGATGTTCCGAAAGCAATTGAGTTCATAGAAAGTGGTCAAGCTCAGGGAAAATTGGTTATCAAGATTGCTGACAACTAACCTTAGTGAGTGTACAGTGATAGTGTACGTTTTTAGTAATTGATTAACTCTTTATCAACAAGCATTTCTAAATTATCACGGATAAATTTCCTCTACAGCAAATGATTAGTTTCTCTGACTTTAACCAACTTATAGAATCGGATATCGAAAAACCTTAGCATATCACCGTTGCCAACATACCTGGTCGCGAGTTCTCTTTGCCACCATTAAACTCTCTGGGCTGATGAGTTACAATTTCCTTTTCATGATTTCATATTTTTCCGTTAGTCAAGCGGATGTGAAAAAAAATTAGGGTCTAAATTACCCGCGTATATAAAACAACATTTCCAGTTAACCCCGTCTTTTTATGCTCTCCATTTCATACGATATCTATTGCTAAGAAAGTACAAATCTGAAAGTTTTATCAGAATAATTTTAAAATTCAGTTTCATGGGACAGAAACACGGAAATCTGTCAATAAGAACTCATCTCCAGTCCAAATTATCCATCAAACAAATCCAAGTATTTAAATTGACCCCATTTCCGTCGTTTCAATTGTATTATTCTTAGTTTACAAAGAATCATTAGACTATAACAAGAATGTCAAACAATCAAGTTACAAAAATAAATTATAAAAGATGGGTTTACAAAAATTGTTGGACTCCATTAAAAATCATCAATAATAAATTGGAGTTTCCCACTGATTCTCAAGGTCAATTGGTGATACCCGAAAATAATATTTTAGTTAAGATTCATTATGCGTCATTGAACCCTGTTGATGAAAAGTTAAGACACGTTACATTTCTACCACCAGTGATGACCCATGGTATGGGTAAAGATTTTAGTGGTGAAATAATTGCTTTAGGCTCCAATGTTAGTAAGTTCCATGTTGGTGATTTTGTTCAAGGATTCCACCCAGGTGTTTTAACAAGTGATGGAACATTCAGTGAATATTTACTTATAAACACTGAATTATGGAAGTTCAAAACTGAAATTGCAAAAGTTCCAGATAATACAACTTTGGAACAGGCATCTGCCTGGCCATTGGTGTTGGGTACAGCTATGCTATTAATGGATAAATTACCAATCCAAAATAAAAAAGTTTTGGTTCTTGGTGGTGCTACTTCAGTGGGAAGATATTTGACGCAATTGTTGAAAATTGAAGGAGCAAGTGAAATTGTTGTCAGTTGTTCTCCTAGATCACAAGCATTGGTAGAAGAGTTGGGTGCTACAAAGATAGTCAACTACAGAGAGAATGTCTTAAACCAAGTCTTGGAAAATGTCAAGGACAAACCATTTGATTATATATTTGATTGTTGGGGTGGAAATATGTTATTCCCAGACATTAAACAAATATTAGTTAAAGGTGGTGCTTATCGTACTATTGTTGGTGATCAAGCTGGAAGTGATCTAGTAGCATTGATTTGGGGTACACTTAGGTCAATTTGCAGAGCAATGGTCAGTTCAGCCAATTTATTAGACTATTCATATAGTTATGTGTTGGTTGGAGATAAGAATCCAGGATGGATAGATAAAGCACAGGAATACATTGGTAGTGGAAAGGTAAGGATTTTCATTGACAAAGTTTACGACTTTGAAGAACTACCAGCAGCAATCAATTATATTGAAACCGGTCAAGCCCAAGGTAAATTAATCATCAAATTGAGTACCACCGACTAGTTATTACTTTTGTTTTGATTCCTTTGATTTGTGTAGACTGCTATTAATATATGAATTTTATACTCTCAAAACACATTCAATCTCCTCCGTGACTATAGGAATTTCATGAGTGTTCCATAGACTGTGAAAGTTTTTTCCATATGCCCGTGGTTTGATTTTTCACAGCCAAAATTTATATTGTGTGATATTATTACCCTTTCAAAATCCGAAGTTCGCTTTCGCAAAGCATTACATAGCCCAAGTGTATATTTTATTGTACAAAACTCAAAAGGTCGCATAACGGGGATATGCCCCCTATTTAAGTTAAAAAGGGGGGCCAAAAAAATATAAATACTTTTAGCAACAACTATAATTTTCTTTGTATTCTTGATATAATTATATACTCAATCATTATATCAACATACTCATTGGGGAAACATGCCATTTGAAGACAAGAAGCCAGATGTGGAATATACATTCCTGGAAGCGGAATTACCGCCTTATTCCGATAAGACTGTCGAGGACGAGAAACAACCCTTTTTGAAAGAAGGCAACGAAGAATCTGATGAAAATTCACCAAATCACGACTTACACGTCATGTATTTTGTTTTATTGGTGTTGCCTACTTGGTCTATTTTTTTTGCTTCAATTTTAACGACTTTCAAAATGGATTAAGCAATTTTATGTATAATTTCGGTTGCCACAGAACTCCAACTAAACCATTAGAACAACATCCAATTTTCAGAAACTTGATTAATATTCTTGATACCAGTGGCACTGAAGAAGAAGGTACTACCAAATCCAAGGAGATCATTAGCGTAACAAATCCATTTGTTCCAAACCCACGATATGGAAAACCCGTGTATTCAGCCAAGTTGCTCCATCACAAATTCGGAAACAGTTGGGGAAAACCAGCAGTTGTTAATTTCACTGTTCCATCTGATATTTCATTTGAAGCAGTTGTGTTGACTTTACATACTGAGGTTGATGGAGTACAATTTGACAGATTAGCCAATTTGTTTGTTGATGGAGTTCAAGTCTGGAGAACATCTACTATTGAACCAAGTGGCCGTAAAAAATTCAGTGATTTCAAGAAGGATATCAGTAAATACTCCAAGCTTTTCAAGAAGGATAATGTTCAGATTTTGTTCCAGTTGGATAACTTGTTGACTGATAAATTGACTGGTGTTTTTGATATTACTTTATCTGTTGATTTCTACGAGTTCCATGGCTTTGGTCCTCATCACCACGACAGACCACATCATAAAAGACCACACCATCGTAAAGAGCAAAATGATGTCAATGAAAAACGTGAATATGAGGGTGATAGCGATGATGAGAATATCAAAGATGGTCACCATGGTATGAAACATCATAAAGGTGGAATGTATCATGATGATAAGGAAAGACATAATAACCATAAGGAACCAAAGCACCCAGACCATCCACCACATGGCCCTCATCACAGATTCCATAAAGAGCGTGAAATATTTTCCATTGCTAAACCTGCTGATAAAATCTACCCATTGACCATCAGCTCTAAACCAAACGAAGCTCCTGTTGTTTATCTTGCTTCTGGCAGACTTGCTGTTGATTTACCAAAAGTTTCCAAGAACACAACTCGTTTGCAACTTTCCATCTTCACTTCAGGTAACGCAGCTGACGAATTCTGGTACTCCAATGTAATTGACAAATTCAGAGATGTTTTTGCAGATGATGGTAACCAATTTATTGGCAGAGGACCAGCAAGAGCTGTGAATGTTTACTTCAACGGTAAAAAGATTGTTACCCAAACTCCAGAACCTGTAATTTTCACTGGTGGTATCTCTCCAGCATTGTGGTCTCCTGTGGTTTCGTTCAACGCCTTTGACGTTCCATCTATTGATGTGGATATCAGTGGCTTGTTGCCGTATCTTTGGGAGCACCAAGCTTCTCAGGACACAGTCTTGGAAATTGAAATTAGTAACGGGTTAGGTGAAATTGGCAAGGATGACAAATCAACAGTCAATGAAAATTGGATCACTACAGCTAATTTGTTGACTTTTGAAAATGACCAAGTTGTTGAATCATCTGGTGAAGTTGTCAACAGTGAAAGCATTGCAATCGGGAACTTGGTTGCTGTTGCACCTTATTTCACTCGTTCATTCCAACAAATTGTGGAAGTTATTTTAAAGACTCAGATAATCAGTGATATTAAATTGAAATTGAAGGATGGTAGAGTTTTAAATACCACCATCAGCACTTATTGGCAGGCCGAAATTGCGAATGTTCAAAATTATGGAAGCTCTGGCGATCGTCAATCTATAGTGCACGTTGGTCATTCAACACAATCATTTGTCATTCAGGACAATGATCTCCCAACTTCAGGAGATGCTATTATCAACAAGCACAAGAATGCAGTTCCTGAAAATGCAATTGTATCAGTCAACACATCATTGAGTTACCCCTTGGTTCTTAATTTAAATCTATTATCAAAGAAACTTTTCGATGACAATGAGTTCTTTGTTGATTATGATGTAAAGCTAGTTCATTCCAAGGGTGTCGATATTTCTTTTGCACATGATCGTGGAAGTATCAGTAGTTCCGCTTCACAGAATGGTAAGTCCAGGTTCTTCTTATCATCAAAGGGAAACCATGGAGCTGGTGCAACAACTTCTAAATATGAATCTAAATTCAAATTTGGAAGACATGGCAGAGAGTACCTGAGAGTTGTTGATGCAGTTAATGGAACAATTGTGTCAGATAAAACAGATACCCATAGAGATGACAGCAAAGACAACTTTGCATCTGTTGTTGACGTTGTTGAAAATACATCAAATCAAGAGAGTGCTTTCGAGTTGTCTGAAAGAATTTTAAAAGCATTGAATGGGAAGCATACTGACAGAGCAAGAACCCCGTGTCATGGAAACAAGGGGATGAGAGGCACGAGAGGTCACCATGGAGATGTCAGACACCCGGGATCTCACTAATCTATTACCGTCATTGTTTTTAGTCTATATTGTTTTTTTTTTACTTTTTTGTTATAGTTTAAAATATAAATACTCTGTCTAACCAAAACCCGCCCATTCTATAGAGAATGTCAATGGTTGCGACTCTTGAAAGAGCTCCTCTATAACTTCATCATTAACTGTATTGTGTTTCTTATCAGAAGGTTCTCGTTCGCCTATCAAAACCAAATTCTTCTTGACACTGGTTGCTAACCTTCCACCAACAACAATTTCGTGCACATCAGCAAACTCAAATTTCACTATAGAATAAGAGTGGTAACGCAATGGATCACCAGGATATATGACTAAATCACCACCAAATTTCAACCCAGGATTGATGAAATATCCCTGATTTTGTAGGTAGTTATAATATTTGTTATATTTTATGAACGTATCAATTGTCAAACTAGACAGGGACAAGTATTTCGTGATATATTCGGGAATAGGAACTTGGTACTGTTTAGCCAATTCAATATCAGATGATTCTTCAGAATTAGATGTAGAGATCAAATTTCCTGAATAGTTCTTGTTATCTATACTACTGGTAACCCTGGCATTTCTGTATTTCTTTTGATCAACCAAAAGGGCTTTCTTGTTTTTAACTAACCATAACACTTCCCAAATGACAAGTTTCAATGGAACAGAAAGGAATATGTTTTGTTGTGGATATTGTTGTAATGTACCTGTGAGTAGACCAAGAATGTTGTAGTCGTTTCTCAATTTCTTGATATCGTCGATGTTGAATATGAGGACTTCTGGCTCCGAGTCACAGTAAACTAGGGGTAGGATTATTGGTTTGACTGATTCTATTTCATTGCTCATAGCTGTAAGGTTGTTAGATTTGATTACAGAACCCGATGGATTACTACAATTTTTTTTCTTCTGCCTGGTTTGGTTTTTCCGTTGCAGGCTTCATGTTCGCTACAAAGACAACTTTGATTGCAAAAAAAAAAAAATCTTATGTATTCAGTATATACCTAGCTTAGGCACCAATGAATTGTTTATAAGCATCAATAACAGACTCTTCCAAAGAAATCAATTCAAAACCAAGGATTTTATTAGTTCTAGAAGAATCAATTTTAGAAACAGCGTTTTCAATGATTTGATCGCTTCTGGTCAAGTCACCGGAAGGACCTTGGTAATCTGGGAAGTTCTTCTTAATAATATGAGCAGCCAAGTCAGGAGTAAATAATTCATTTGATAAAAGCAATCTTTTATTGATTGCTTCATCTTTTTCAAAGCCGACTAAATGAGCTTTGGCAACATCACGAACATCAACCAGAGCACCAGCCAATTGCGGAAATTGGTCATCAGCTTTTAATCTAAAAATTCCAGCAAGAATCTCTGACAGAGAGTTCAACTTAGATTTATCTTTAATTTCATAAGCTTGTGGACCAAAGACAATAGATGGGTTAACTACTGAAACTTGAAAATGTGGTTCTTGGGCCTTGACAAATTCCCAAACAGCTTTTTCAGCAAATGTCTTGGATACAAAATAAGATTTTGAAGGTTCGCTTATACCAATTTCAATGGTACATGGATTCCAATCATCCTCGGTAAAGACCTTATCTTTAACAAAGTCTAAACCAGGAAGGATAGCAGCAGTAGATGATGTAACAACAAGTCTAGAAACATTGGTACCGTATTGATTAATTGCATTCAAAACATTCTTAGTTCCTTCAATAGCTGGATCAAGAACATCCTTCTTTGGATCAGTAGTATCAAATACGACCGGAGAAGCAGCATGAATGAAAACAGTTATCTCTGGGTGGTCTTTCAATGCTTGATCAAATGCATCAACAACACTGATATCAGGAATAACGACGTAGCTGAAATTCTCAGAATTCACCAAATCTTTGAGATCTTTACCTTTTGCTTCAGATCTGGCAGAACCGATCACTTTATAGCCATTGGTTAATAATTCTTTGACAATATGTTGGGCAATATAACCAGTAGCGCCAGAAACAAAGACAGTAGTTGATGAAGACATAATTTAAGTAATTGGGTTTTAGTAGTAGCTTAGTTTTAGCTTTAGTATTAGTTTTAGTTCTAGTTTTTTATAAGTTCTTCCTATGAATCTCAATGGATAGGCGAATGATACTTCTATTTATAGCTGTACTGTCAAACTTCTGACCGCCTTCATTTGTTTCAACATAGATAATGTTACTTTTGTGCTCTATTCTACAGTATGAACGACTACATTAAAAACAAACACATAATAATATAGAATAACTGATTAACAAATAAGTCTACTTTTCATAGGACCAAAAAAGCCATTAAAAGTTTATTATTTAATTCCCCCGTGGCACGGAGGTGATCTAACGGCTAATTACTCGATCAGGTAAACTCCGCGACTCTGACAAACACCATTCGCTCATAAGCGGATTTAAGGGCCACAGCAAAGTTTGTTGAATAATAAAACTGTGCTTAAGTGGATTATCTCCGGAAAGGTCTAATTCGTATAACAGGGACAACATCATCTTCGTCAGTGTTCACTTGTGTAACCTACGGTTATGGTGGACATTTTACGATGTCGTGTGTCTTTTACCTGCGACATTTTTTTGTTGATCTTTTAACGTGTTAATTTTTTTTTTTTCACTCATTCAACGTTTACCAGGGTACATTTTCAATTCAAATACCACCAACAATGGAACGAGTTAGAGGTACCAGGAAGGGTAGTACTTTTGTATCTTTCAACGACTTACATATTTCAGATACTACATCAGAATTGAAAACGAAATACCAAAATGCCAAAACACCAAACGATCTTTACAATTTAATAGACCAGATTGATTCAGCTATGTCAAATATAGATAACAATCTTAATAATTTTACAACATTGAATAGTAAGAAGGTTCAACAAGATATAACAAATATAGAGATGATGAGAACTAGTAAATTATCATCAACCATCACAAACTCAAACAAATTAAATGGGATATTTTCAGGAGCCAACGATTTGGGACACAAATTGACTTATAAGATTAAATCATTAGATCAAGAAATTGGGAATGTAAATAAGACTTTGGAATTTGTTAATGACATACAATTACTCAAGAATAATATCAATCAAGCAAATTATGCTATAGAACACAAGAACTGGGAATTGGCGGCACAATGTATACATACCATAAACTCAAAAATCCCTGCTGAATTAATCTCGGGAAAATTTGCATCAGTTGTTATCCCATCTACAGATATACCCGAATTACCAACTACAGCAATAGCAAATTGGACTGATGAGTTAACAGAGGTTTTCAAAGAGCAATTCAATGATGCAGCTAAGGAAAGGAATGTTCCTCAATTAACCAAGTTCTTCCAGTTATTCCCATTAATCAACCAAGAAGAAATTGGTTTGAATTGTTACTCCAAGTTTATTTGTGAAATTATTAATGAAACTTCTAAGAATCTCACTAAAGGTTTAGAAAATGCTCATGACTTAAAACCTGGTATATTTGCGACCATCATCATGCAATTGTTTGAGAATATTTCCATGATGTTGTCCCAACATGGCCCATTAATTAAAAGATATTATAGTGAAACATATCCTCTGGCATTATCGTATGTGATTAGTAAAATTCAAAGAGAAGTTGATTTGCAGGTAGGCATTATAGCCGATACATTTTATGATTTGAGAAGGTTGGACAAATATTTCCAAGACATAAAATTGTATTCGTTCCCAATATTAACTAAGAGGTTAGCAGAGTTGAAAGAACAAATGAATCAGGATCAGGAAGGTTATCGCCTGAGTTTTGAGTCCTCTGATGACTTGTTACCAATCAGAAATATCGGGGATTTGATCCAAGAGCTTTCTTCAATTTTGGAAAACTGGTCGTTGTACTGCAAATTTATCACCGTTAAATATTTAGAAAACCCATCTACAGATCCATCAAAAGAGGTTACGTTGAATTTACCTGACTTGATTCGTAAATCAACATTTACAAAGAAAATCAACGAAAAGCTTTTACCTTCATTTGAGAAGTTGAATAATTTCTATTTCCGTCGTTCTTTAGAGAAGGCGATCACTATTGAAGAATTGGCTTCCTTGGAACAATACTTGCTGATGAGCAATGAGAAATCAATTAGTCCAGACCCAGTTCCTGTCTCGTCCGTTGTTGAAGACTTGACATTAGTCTTGAATACAACATTGCGTAACATCATTCAATCAGGACTTCCTACGTCAGTAAAAAGTTTTATCAATGAATGTTACAGTGTCGTGCAACAAGATTTGATTAATGGGTTTTTTATCAAGAACTTGAACGATAATCAACCTCGATACAACCAAATTTTATCATTAGTGAATCCTAATACAGCTGCTAATCGTACTGCAAGTCCAATCAGTAGAAGTACTACCCCTGATCCACAAAGTGCCGCTGGATTTTTGAAAGGAGCATCAAGTGCATTGGGTAGTGTTGTTGGAGGATCAGTAAGTAGCTTACAGACCACACCAAATAGTCCAAAATTGTTGAACTTTATAATGTATTTGAATACATTGTCGATGGCTCAGGAATATTTCACCAAAGTATTTGACAATTTGAACAAAACTAGTTACTTACTGGCATATTTTCCATTTGGTAAGGATCAGGAGAAGATTTCCAATATTTTGCAACAGGATTTCATAATTCCATTCACAAGTATGAGCAATAAAATAATATCTGAAAGTTTGATTAATTTGTATAACCAACTGATTAAACATAGATTATTACTACTTGTCAACGAATTCTTTAGTGATGCACAAACAAGTAACAATGAATCTAACTATGTTATTTATTCATCCAATAACATTAATGATCCAACGACTTTGATTAAATTCACTTCAAACTGGCAATCATTAACAAAACCATACTTTCAAACTTTACATAAACCGATTTGGAATAAAATCCTTAGACTTGTGGTAGTCAACCTTACAAATTTATTAGAAAAGAAATTATTGTTTAACCTTAACAAGTTCAAGATCAATGAATTGGGCTCAATTAAATTAGAAAAAGATGTTTCATATTTGATTAATGAAATTTGTCAAGACAATTATTACTTGCGTGAAAAATTTGTGAGACTTACACAAATTGTTTTATTAGTTGGTATGGACGATGAAGAATATGAAGATAGTAACCAACCAGTTACAAAAGCTCACAAGCGTTCTGAAATTAAAGAGAATGGTGATGAGTTTGATGATGATGAAGAAGAAGACGAAGAGGACGAAGAAGCTGGTATCAATTGGGTATTGACACCACAAGAAAGAAACCAAATTCGTAAATATCGTATTTAGAATAGATCTAGCATTAATTAAAAACATACACACATTCTATACACTTTCACTTTCCTCTTCTTTGACCTCCTTATTATCCAGTTTATGTGTCATCTGTATCAAATTATCTGGCCTTATTCTTAAATTCAAGTTATGGAAGTCAAATTTTGGATGAGTAAATTCACATTCAGGACCCTTTGGACAAAACCCATATAAATATAATGGACAAAGTACTCTTCGTACATGACGATTCTTACAATTTGGTCCATCACTACAGAAACCTTGATTATAATTAACACATTCAGGTATTTTCAGCTGTGGATCAACATGTAAATATAAACATTCAGAAGTTTGTGTACAATATCCATTCTTGGAATAGAATAAACATTCAGGCATCTTTCTTAAATTGTACTCATGTAAGAACTCACAATGATCACCTTTTTTACATAGCCCTCTTAACCAATGTTTACATACAATTTTATTTGAATACATAGCTGATACATGTTTGTTGGGACAATTATTACCTTGAGGACAAGAAGTCTCAGGATTCATGGGGTTGTAAAACTGGCATACTGGACGATCGGGATCAAGACCAAAATTATATTCTTGTCGTAAGAACGGTTCAAATTTAAAATGTCTATTGGATGTATTTGGATGTATAACTGAGTTCGACTGTAGCATTGATATTAGATATAGATTGAATTGATTATTAATCTTGGAGGTATGTTTTTTAGATGGTTGGTTATTTTTTTTTTCTTCTCTCTCTCACACACACACATACTTGCCTTGGTTTCAGAAAGACGTGCACGATGGCAAATAGTTTTTGATGATTTGCACACACTTGGGTACACCACATCACCTTAGAGAACGCGCCAGGTGAGAAAGGAGATTTTGTTACACAAAAGAGGAAATCATACCATTCAATCACTTACTCTCCGCCCCAATGAGTGTAGTATAAACGACCAGGAAATTTTTCATAAGATTTGCATAAACTAATCAGTTGTTCTTTTCCCAATATTTCAAAGTTTGTCCCTGCTTTAAATTTACTATTTTGGGTAGATATTTAATTTTCAGTTTACTCCTGTTTCTTTCTTTTTTTTTTTATTCTTTCCTAGCCCAAGGGGTACTATTTTCAATATTCGATTCTTTACTACGTTTAGAAGATATCTACTTATTTTAGGTATCAGTTTATTATTAGTTTACAGTAACTCCGCATTGTATCAATTGGTCAAATCAAGTGCATCCAAACTATTGTTATCATTTTCATCAAGTTTTTCAACTTCATCCACGGTAAATATGAGTAAATCGATTGCCAAATTTGATACAATTGTCATTGGATCTGGATTAGCTGGTTTAACAACCACTTATCAATTACTTAAATCTGGTCAAAAAGTATTGTTATTAGAAAAATGTGAAAAATTAGGAGGTAATTCCATTAAAGCTTCTTCTGGTATCAATGGTGTTCCAACTAAATATCAACCACAACCACAAGTCGACTCCATTGAATCATTTGTTGAAGATACTTTGAGATCTGGTAAAAATTTAAATGACAAAAAGATGGTTGATATCTTGACTCAGAATTCTAAAGATGCAATCAACTGGTTGAATGATGAAATTAATGTTGATTTAACCAACGTTGTCTTATTAGGTGGTCACTCACATGCTAGAACTCATAAAGGTGATAAATTACCACCAGGTTTTGCCATTGTATCTGGATTGACTAAGAAAATTGATGGTATTCAACAAGAAAACCCAGAAAAAGTCACAATCCAAAAGGAATCTGCCTTGAGCAAGATTTTAATTGAAAATGGTAAAGTGAAAGGTATTGAATATGAAGATAAAGATAAAGCAGCCCATCAAATTGAAGCTGATAATGTTGTTTTAGCAACTGGTGGATTTTCTGCCGATTTGAGTGCTACTTCATTATTGAGAAAATATAGGCCTGATTTAGTTCATTTCCCGCTGTCCAATGGTGCTCAAACTACTGGTGATGGACAAAAAATTGCCGAACGTGATGTTAATGCCGAATTGACTCATATGGATAAAGTTCAAGTCCACCCAACTGGATTTATGAAGTTGGATAATCCAAACGAAGGTTGGAAATTCCTTTGTGGGGAACTTATGAGAGGTATTGGTGGGATTTTACTTTCCCCAATGTCTGGATGGAGATTTATTGATGAATTACAAACTAGAGATGTTGTTACTGATGCTGTTTTGAGTAAATCACAAATTCCAAGTGATAACACGATTGGCTTGAAAGCAGAAAACGGATACGGTTCTATTCTTGTCATTGGTGGTGATGATTGCACCAAGGCTACTTCACATATTGGTTTCTACAAATCTCAAGGTTTGTTAAAAGAAGGATCTCTTGAAGATTTGTTTGCATTGTTGAAACAATTAAACCCTAATGTTCCTTTGACTCTTGAACAATTTAAAGAAAACTTTGCTGATCTCAACCAGGTTGTTGATGGTAAGAAAAATGATCCGCTTGGTAGAACTAATTTTGGTGGTCAATTTGGTGAAGAAAAATTATGTTTTGGTGTCACCACTCCAGTTGTTCATTTCACTATGGGTGGTATCAAGGTTAACTCAGACAATGCTAAGGTTATGACCAAATCCGGTGAAACCATTCCAAACTTGTTTGCTATTGGTGAAGTAAGTGCTGGTGTTCATGGTAATAACCGTTTAGGTGGTTCTTCATTGTTGGAATGTGTAGTATTTGGAAGATTTGTTAGTGAGAAAATTATCTCCCAGATTCCATTGTAAGACTTGTGTGTATATGAGAGTATATGAATTCTACAATAATGACTTTTTTTTTATAATATATAAATGGCTTCGAATTCTTATTTCCATTCACCAACAAACATATTATTATAATAATTTGTATTATGTATATTTACTATGTGAAATAAAATTAAAATAATAATAATAAATGCCTTTTGAAAATTGTATGAAGCCAAGTCATATTATATTACACCAATTTGAAAAGTAAAGAAGATATGTTTTACCATAAACTTCAATGTAGTTTGTTTTTATGTTACTTTTTTTTTATAATTCATTATATTAAACCATCCCCTACACAGTGACTAACTTAGATGTTAGATGGGTACAACATGATTCTAACGGAAGCACCGAAAGTCTTTGGTGGCAAGTTCTTCTTGAAGTTAGCTCTGACTAAACCATTGTTACCGTGAGTTCTGGTAACTTTACCCCAGATGACTCTGATCTTAGAACCTCTAATTTCCTTTGGAGCTCTGTAAACGTAAGCAATTCTTTTACCTAAGTAGAATTTGGCATCTTTGGCGGCAGCAACACCTTCGATTTGAATCAATGATACGTTAGGGTTGGTAACGGATTTAGAACGTTGGTAAGAAATGTGTTTACCTTTAACGTATACTATAATATTAATTGTTAGTATTTTTTGTTTTCAATATTCTAGTGAACAATTTCAAATATGAACTAATAATCAATCAAGTTTGGATTATATTTCATTGGTCATGATATGTACCTCTTATTAGGTGTGAAAATTTTTTTTCCTTCTATAACATGAAAAAAACACGTAATAGTATGACAATACTGTAGTTCTTTGATATCCATTTTATCATCCTTCAAAGTAGAATTTCTCAACTCGTGGTGGTTTTTATATAGTGGTTGGTAGAATTTTTCATTTGACTATTGGTTTGCTTGACAATTTTTTTTCATTTCATTATTTCGATTCCATATCTTCCGCTATTGATATCCATTAGTTCAATATTATTCATTCTCTCATTTGAAACATACATCTGTGTGATTCAGCCATTGTTAATTACTATAGTTATCTTAAATGGTTTTATAAGAACAAGGTTAAATTAAATTTTTTTTGTTAACAAACTGTTGATAGTGATTTTTTTTTTTTTCGCGGTAGTTTCGCACTCGCTCGCACTCTGCAGAACGGTATAGAATTTCCTTTGGTATTTTGTGAGAGAAACTGAGAAAAAGTTGTGCGTGCACATTGTCAAGAAAAAACCAAAAACTTTTTCTACTGGTTTTGATGCTACATCAGAAAATAGCCCTAATAAAACACACGTGACAAGCCCTAATGCCAATTGCGAAGACAACGAAAAATTCTGTATGACTGCAAAAAAAAAAAAAATCAAAGTTGCACATAGGTCCCAGAATGAATTTAAAATTTATATGAAAGTTGTTTATATTTAAAATACTTTATTAAAAGAAACAAAAGAAAAGAAAATAAAAATATGAATCAGTGTATACTAAATAAATTGTTACTTGCTAAGGTCAATGAAAGAAATGAAACAGTTGGCTGTAGATGAGTATTACTTCTCTCTCTCCTTTCCATCTAAAATTTGATTTCCTTTTCAGCATCCAATTTTTGTTTGTTGAATCTCCAATGTTTAGCTTCACCATGATCGTATTTGGATTTCTTCAAAGTTCCAGATGGTGCATTGTAAATTGACAAGTTGGCCATGTTTGTTAAGCTTGTAAACTCATCTTTAACTGGTTCACCATTTTTGTCTAAATAGTCTACCTTGTCAAACCATCTAGTTTCCCAAGAAATACCGGCTCCTTTTTCAGATTTTCTCAATTCACGTTGTTGGTTTTCAATTAATGATTTTTCTTCAGCAATCAAGTTGTAATCTGATTTTTTAATGGCTTCAGCAACTTTAAACCATGCTTTTCTAGATTCTAATGGGTTTTGTTCTTCAATTGGTTTGACCTTTAAATGGTGGGTAACGTTTTTACTAGCATCGTAGAAAACTTCGTCCTTCGAAGTTGGAGAAGAGTATCCTTTGGCAATATAAGATTTACCGGACCATTGTCCTTGAATAGAAACCAATGCATTTCCTTTGTCAGCACTAGCCAATTCATCACGGTAAATTCTAGCTTTGAAAGTGTTCTTCTTACCGGAAATCCACCCACGTCCACTGTATTCAATAACAGCAATGTAACCAGTAGATGATTGAATAAATGAAGTACCTTCCAATTCAACAAATGGTGAGGCGGTGATTAAACCTTCAATATGCAATGGTGGCAAAGTGACCAAGAAGGTTTCACCAATTTCTGGATGTTCAAGTAATGCATGACCATATTGTTTAATATTAATAGAGGTGGTGGAAATACTAGAAGTGATACCATTATAACCTTGTAACACAATATTGTGTTTCTTGTTCTTGACAGCATAAGCAGTAACCGGTGGATGGTGACTAACTTGTTCAGAAACCAAATCGGTTTCGCCGGTCTCTTCACCTTCCCATTTACCAACAAAAAGTTCACCTAAGAATGGATTTAATGGTTTCTTTTCACTTCCCATGGTTTCATTCCTAGAGCAATATTGAGATTTCAAGGTGGAGATAAACCATCTAGTAACGGCAATCATTTGTTTTAATGTGATAGCTTCTGATTCTTCTTTAGAAGGATTGGCAGTAGTTTTAATTAAACTTGGAGCAACAAATAAATCTGGATGTTCAGCCCAGTATTGAGAATATTCAACCAAGGAAGTTGGGGATAATATAAAAGGTGGCGCTGTCAAAGAAGACAAATCACCATTGAAGGAAGCAATTGACTTTAAGAATGAAGTCCATGATGATGATTTTGCATTAGAAGAATTATCTGAATTTGACATGATAAACCAAGTTTGAATTAGATATTAAAGTGTATTTAAATAAAGTTGAAAAAAAAAAATTGGTGATAGTGAAGTGCAGGGAGAATACGAGGGGTTGGAGGGATCGGATTCAAGTTAAACGTCTTCCTTTGATAAATGATCAGTGGTTTTTCAAATAGCAATTACCAAAAACAAAATAAACACGTGCTAGTAGTAGTTTGGTAAAAAAAAAATTGACAACTTAAACTGTATAAATCTGTGTATATATTTTCTTTTTATTCTTTTAAAAAAAGAAGATGCAACGACGAATGGTATCTTTGGTAGGAGAATGTGGAATGTGATGTCGTAGAGTTTTTATCGTTCTTTTTTTTTTTTCTTTTGCTGTTGTTCTCTCGTTTCCTCTCGGCTCGGTGTATTGTTTGTCGTATGGAAATGCGGTATTTGTGGTGTATAGGGAGAGAAAGCCAACCACAAGTGTTGCTTGCTTAATGTCGTCTTTCGAATGGCAAGGGTTACGTAAGTCTCGCGACACTTTGACTACAATTATGGATCTTTCGGGTTACTTAATATAGAATCAATTATATATGAACTAGACTGAAATTTATGGTATCACGTAACTTGTATTTATACTCTAAAGCTTAATGTATATCTTCTTTTTATTTAACCATAACGCAGTGACAGTCCAGATGAGACTATAGCCAATCAACACAATTGTCGAAATTGTGTTATTTGCTGCCAAAGTGTTCATAGACATGTTGACTAAACCAGTCAACAAGTTCCCAAGTAGAAATATAAATAAACCATTGTTGTTAATGGAGTCCAATATTGGTGAAGTCTGATCTCCTGGAACAATTTTATCAACCAAATTGTAACACAATAAGAAGACGGCATTATATGAAACAACCCATAAAACATAAGGGAAGTTGGCCAATCTTCTGGAGATATTTTCAAAGTAATCTGAACCATTCACCAAGTTGAAGATCAATTGGTAGAATATACTTGCAATTAACAAACCCTGAGTGGTAGTAACACTAAATATAGTAAATTCTTTCTTTTTGGCAACTTTGGTTTTACTTATAATGACCAAGTTGTTTTTGGTCTTGTAACTTGTAAGGACAAAAGAGCCAAATGATTGACCAATAATAAAAATAGAAAGATAGCCAATGAAAGAGAAAATGCCTTCTTTATTCATGGTGATTAACGAATCCATTCTGTTATCACTACGCAAAATAAAGTTCAGTAAATCGGTTTTACTTAACACTATCTCATACGATAATGAGATCACAATTGCAATGATAAATCTAGGGAATAAATTCAAAAATGGATCCAAAATAGCCAAAAAAATTGGTAAGAAACCCAAAGTGAAGAAAAAATTCCAATGAATTCCATATTCAGTTTCATGTTCTTGATATTCCAATTGTTTAACACTGATTAAACGAATGATCCCCAAACCAAGAATTGGAATTGACTTGATGAGGTTCTTTTTGATGTTGGATAGGTATTTTCCAACACTAAATGAATACTTTCCTGTATAATTTTTAATCAATTGACGTGCATTGGCTAAACCCATAGAAAACACAAATGATCCAACACCCAAATCCATCATGGAGGTACCCCATGTTTCAACTTTGGCAAATCTTCTTGGGAAAATACGGAAATCAACAGCTAAAATAGCTAAATTTGTAATGATCAACATTTGCGATCTGTATGCAGTTATGAATTGTTTTTTAGGCAAGAAATCCTTAGATTCATCTGATTCAACTTTAGTTTTTGAAGTATCACGTGGTTCCACATAGTAGTTAAATACATATATCACCAAGGAAGGAATAACAATGAAGTAATGCAAATATGTGGGGTTGTTGCTATAACTTGTAATTGCAACCAAAATTGTGAGAACATTGCAAATGAAATCATAAACAAAAGATAATTCGCCAAATGTTTTTTTCAACATTCGGTACGACAAATAAGCTGATAAAGCTACCCCTGTGACATTATAAATTTCTTCAATTGAACCTCCAGTCAAGTCTGAAACAAATTGTTCTTTCAATTGTTTTAAAGTTGATGCCATGACGACCAAAAATTCAGTATAGTGAGAATAAAAATCTGAAAATACTCTTAGAATAAGGGGGCGGATTCAAGAACAACAACAAAAAAATAAAGGAATGTAATTTAGATTTCTCGATTTCGTACAAAAGGAATTGGGACGGTAAGGAGGAGGAGTATATTATCCAATTCAGATCACTTGAATGGCTAAGACTAATGAGTTTGTGGGGTGGAGTAATATACTAAATAACTTAAGAAGTTGTACACGTGAAATCAAAATTTTCTAAAACAGAACTCTCATAGTTTTTTTTTTTGGTTGTCATTATAATTATTCTTGGTTGTAAACTTGAGCAAAGAAGAAAAATTTTCTTTATTTTCTGTCGCAGTTGTTAATTTTGTTTACTGCCTCTCCACGCCCAAGAATTTCATTTTACAATTCGCATTAGACTTTGCGTAGCACCACCCATCCCGTGCCAGGGATTTCAATAAACTGGAAGAAAGAAAGAAAGAAAAAAAATATTCTGTCACATTTCCTTTTAAACAACCAAGGGGACGATCAAAAAAAAAAAAAAAAAAAACAGAGAAAATAATAAAATTAGTTGATTTCATTAATTAATATTAATATAATCGTTAAAGTTTTAGTTTCCAGTTAGAAATATCATCTTTTTATGCATACTTTCAACAAGTCATACGACTATATATTTCACGTTAATCAACTTACTTCATTATAATTATCACTACATTTAATATTGCCCAATCAAGAAATATCCACATTTACAACATAACACAACCACAACCACAATTAGAACTACAAACAACAATAAGATTACCTGAATCAATTAACAATGGAAATATCTTCTAATTCGTTCATTCAACAGAAAGAAGAGGAAGAGGTAGACAGGTCGAATTCAATGCTGAGTTTGAACTCGTCTAGTATCTCCGAAGATAGATTAGCACATGAAAATGAACTTGATGAAATGGCTTCTTCCCCAACTAGCAGCATCAATTACTTGTCTTCATCGTCTACAAAATCACCACCCCCATCTCCTTCACCAGGGTCATCTCCACGATTAGCAAGTACCAAACAAATTCTAAAGATGATGGAATTGTCTAGCACAACACCATCAAGTCTACTGACAGAAAGTGTGGTGCTCTCCGATTCAGATGAGAAAAGTTCTTTGGATTTTGAATCTGAAAGAGGTCTCAAAACACCTACAAAAAATACACATAGAAAACTGTTTCTGCCACCAAGTTCTGACGATGATGAAGAAGGAGTAATTGATTTGACTAGATTAAGAATATCATCTCCTGATGTAAATAGACGAAGAAAGAAATCTAGAAAGAGTCGTTCTGAACAACAGGAAGAGAACGAAGATGCTGATGATGAAGGCAATACTGGTAAAAAGTCAAGGAGATCTTCGACCAGTTTGTCTCCTACCAGAAAAAGTAGAAGAACAAGAGATAATAGTTCAACTCCCGACTCGGAGACCAATAAATCAACTAGCACCAGAAGAAGGTTGAGAAGAAAATCAAGAGATAGCGATAGAACAAACCGTTCAGAGTTTTTTGGTACTGGTTATACGTCAATGCCAACTTCTGGAAAAGTTTTCAGAAATTTGTTGATTTTAGAAGAAAGTCTTCGTCAGCAGGTAATTCAACAGAGAGCCATGAGACGTAAATATTTGACATTTCTTAGTATTTTATGTTCCATCATAGCCGCATTATCGCATCATTTATTTATTATGGATAATTCATCAACGGGAACTTTGAGAGTTATCTTACAATTTTGTTTACTTGCTACAATTACCACTTTGCTATTATATCATTTATCTGGTGAATACCAGAAAACTATTGTATTACCAAGAAGGTTCTTATCGCTGACAAACCAAGGAATACGTCAATTAAATGTTAGATTGGTTAAAATAAAAACACCTTTTGTTGACAAAGTTACTGATTTCATTAGAGAAATTCTGTTGGCAATTATTAATTTTGACTTGAATATCTTTCACAAATTATTTCCCGGGTGTATTCAGAACAAAAATTCACGAATTGAAGTATTCTTAGTGACCTGTCAATCACAGTGTCAACCAAGAATTGGTGTCACTGATGTTAAATTGGTATTAAATGCAAGAGTATTTAATACTAATATTAGAGAAGGTTGGGAAATGTACAGAAGTGAATTTTGGATCAATGAAGGAATCAGAAGAAGAAATAATATGCTTGCATTTTGTAATGACTCGGGTGCAACTAAGAATGTCAGTTTGAAGAGAAGAAAGAGAAAATCAGTCACACCAAACAAACCACAACCAGTAACAGCTACATTAAGTGAACAGAACTTACAGAAGTTATCACAAGGATTTGATGATTCGAAATTTGAATCCGATCGTAATTTAAGAAGTGAATCTAGCAGTCCATTGAGATCAGAAACTTTAGTTAGTGGGTAAAATTTTTTTTATAGATTTTTGTATCCTTTTATCTCCTCTTCTTGTTCTTTTAAGTATAGCTGGTTTATATGTTAATTTAATGTATGATGAATGTTTAAATTTAATGAATGTTAATATTGGGACTGCAAGTCAACGTGAAAGAAGAGAAAAAATCGAACACAAACACAATACAGAAAACCAAAAAAAAAAAAAAAAATCAAACTCATCTCTCTGATATCCGAATTTTTTATCTTTTTTTTTTTTTAATATCACTTTAGAGATTATTCATACGGTATATACTCCACATATAATCTATTAATACAGACACGATGAGTGAAGATAGTATAACGTCAAAGAAAACAAGTAAACCACAATCATCCAGAAAAGGGAAGAAAGCATGGAGAAAAAATATTGATATTGAAGATCTTGAAAAGAATTTACAAGACAAAAGAGATGAAGAGATTATATTAGGTAAAAAAGAAGAAGATTTTATAATTGATGATAAACCAAGTAATATTGGACTTAAATCAGTTAAAAAATTAAAATCTAAAGAGATTTTAACTAATAAATCTAAAATACCTGCTTTAGTTCATGGTAAACATCAAGATAAAGACAAAAAGAATACTATTCAAGGTGTTAAAAAAACTGATCTTTTAAGATTAATTAAATTAAATGGTGGTAAATTTAAAAGTGAAGATAAGTTGATGAATAGAATAGAACAAGATGGTCTTGTAAGTGGTTCTAGTAAAGATTTATGGGATGATAATGAAGAAGATGAAGAAGACAATAAGAAAATGCCAAAATACATTAAATCTACTGCAGAAGTTACTAAAGCTAAAGTTGTTCCTAAAACATTAAAGGAAACACCAATTAAACTTATTGATAATGATTTAACTCAAAAGAAAATTCATGCTGGTAAATCATATAATCCATCATTGGAATCTTGGAAAGATTTGATTAATCAAGAATATGATATTGAATATAAACAAGAATTAACTAGACAAAAAATGGAAGAGCATCGTAAAATGATTCAAAAATTGGTTAGTACTTTAGATGATATGGTTGTTGATAACCATGATGACGATGATGATGAAGAAGAGGATCAAGAAGCTAAGGAAAAAGTAGGTGAAGAGAAGGATTATTCATTATCTGTGAATAAACCAAACAAATTCAAGATCAAGACTAAAACTAAGAGAAATAAGGAATTGAAACATAAAGAAAGAGTTAAATTGGAACAAGAAATCAAAGATTTGAAAAAACAATTGAAAGATTTATCCAACTTGGAAGAAATTTTACAAAAAGAAGCTGAGAAGGAAGCTGCTAAACCAGAATCCAAGAAACGTAAAAGAAGAGAAAAATTATTCAAACATGAACTTATAGAAACTCCAATGGAAGTTAAATTATCTGATGAGTTAAGTGGTAATTTAAGAAACTTGAAACCAGAAGGTAACTTGTTTTATGATCAAATGTTGAATTTACAATCTAGTGGTAAGGTTGAATCAAGAGTTCCAGTTGCAAAGAGAAGAAAATACCAAAAGAAAATCACTGAAAAATGGACCTACAAAGATTTTAAATAGTTCTTTCGTTTGTTCACTTTTTCATGTTTTATATATATATATATAATAGATAAAAATAATTAATAAATACATTATATCATAACCAACTACGACAATTCCCATTCACCAAATGCATAACCTCTGAATAATCTTTCTCTCAAAACAAAGTATTCATCTCTATATGGAGTCCAGTATCTTTGTTCAACCTTTTCAGCAGTCTTGAATGATTCAGGGGCAACTGCATCACTACTTTGACCTCTTTTAACACCGGTTAATAATAAGTCTCTAGCCATCATTTTTTCATCCCATTCATCTAAATTGTATCTATCGTTTTTCCAACCATTATCCCAATATCTAATGAATTGAACACCATGACCTGCTAATCCAAAGAATGCAGTCATGATAGCATATGGTAATAACCCTTCAAATGGAACTGGCATTTTTTAATTATATATATATATGTCTGTTTATTTGGGGAGGAGGGTTGGTGATAATGTTATATGAATATGTAAAATATTGTATTTGATATTGGATAGTAGTCAAATGAGAGTGAGAAAATTATTTTCTTAGTTCTTTTGATTGGTTCAACTTTTTTACTGAACAAAAAAAGGAAAGAAAACACAATTTGATGCAATATACACGACCCGCAAATTTTTATATATAGTGACTGCAAAAAGTATTGGCGGTGGACCAACTTACGAATATAGAGGTGGATGGTGATATCAAAAAGAAGAAGAAAAAGAAAAATAAAGCCAAGTGTTATTGTTTACATAAGATCTAGGTGATCAATAAATTTAAAAATTGAATTTCTTTAAGTAGGTATTTATTAATAAATTTCGTACAATAATTAGAGTAAACCAAATGCGATTATGAAAGCGTCTTTTGTTTTACTTCTAAAAACAAAGAATTATTGAATGTAGTCACGACTAAAGAGTTTCGTAAACGTATTAGTTTTAGACTTCTCCCAAGATAAGATAATGGAAACATATATCCCACATTGTAAGAATGTCTGTATTATCTGAGACATGTGTTAGTATACTAGATCTATACAATACGAGGATTATCTACAAACCAGGGGAAACAACATAATTAACGATGGTTCTAGTTTCTTTATCAAGCAAAGCGCAACGATAGAGGCTTAATCATTTCTTAGGGGGTCACTAAACTCAGTTTAAGGAGTAATATTTATCATTACCGTGTCATCTATTTATGCAATTTGTGATTGTAAGACATGCAACAAACATTGACAGAAAAGACGATTATGTAATCGCTTTTTCTGCTATTGTTTTTAGTTCAACAAGTGCCATATTTCTTTGCCACGAACCGCTTATGATGATTTTTTTTTTTTTCGGCAACTATCGCCAGGTCGAAACATGCACAATTCTCGAACATGGCTTACTTCGAGCATGGATATGTGCTTATTTATCCGAACGATCGACGCAATTGCAGTTGATTTTCTTCATCGTTAGTAATAACTGATATGATCTAGGCCATCATCATATCCGTTGACAATGAATAATTATACATGAGGAACACAAAAGATGTTGCAGTAATTTTGTATGAACAAAAGTAAGCAAAAAATACATACATGAACAGAGAAAAATTTGTCTAAAAGGGATAATGCATGTACTGACGATACTGTGGGCTATTGATGAAACAAAAAGAGAGTTAAAAATTATAAAAGAACAGGTGAATCCCCCTTGATTGTTTAGGTTTTCCATTCATTTCGTTTTTTTATCTAGTGCAAGTCATAATAAAAAAGTTATGATTCAATCATGCAAAGATCAATGTAGAAAGGTAACTAGAATAATAGGCATTGTTGTTGGAGTGAATTAATAACGACTCCTAGATTAGATATATGTCATAGCATAGATGCACTCACTATTGGTGTACACAATTGGATTGATGAAAGACAAGTCAAAAATCTGATCAATAAACAACCTTACTACCCCACATACTTGAAAGATCTAAAAGTTAGTCATGAACATGATTGGTTTGATGCCAATCTATTGATCTAGGAAACATCAAATCACGTGGGTTGTTGTTGGTTGTCTATATATCACAGGACAATTATATATCTTTCTCGAATACAATTTACGGGCGGATTCCTCACATAGATCCGTGATAACTCCGTCTTTACTTCCGTTCCATAAC
Organism: Candida tropicalis MYA-3404; assembly: GCF_000006335.3. Classification (NCBI taxonomy): domain Eukaryota; kingdom Fungi; phylum Ascomycota; class Pichiomycetes; order Serinales; family Debaryomycetaceae; genus Candida; species Candida tropicalis. Next base: position 1,008,961 of record NW_003020049.1, on the reverse strand, counting down.
CATGAAGTTAGAGAAAACGGAAAAAAAAAACCAAGAGAACCAAAGAAGAACAAGAAGAAGAAGAAAAAATAATTTAAGAGAGAGAATTCAATTTGAATGAATGAAGTTTTACGCGAAAATCGAATTAGGATTGCTAATATTATTTATTGTTTTTTAAGGTCTAATTATTAGAATATCATCAATACCACCAAGAACCATGGCTGTGAGGAAGAAATCTAAACTGAAACGTTGTTTGAGTTGCAGACAATTAAAGATAGGAGTATGTTATTTGAGCCACCCCCAATTTGCGATATCACAACTTTGTGTGTTTTGTATTTTTTTTTCTTTGATTTGAACCACGTATTTACTAACATATGTTATTTCTTATTAGTGTGATAGAGGACGTCCATGTGAATATTGTGTTCATACCAATCGTGATTGCGTTTATGAGCAAGATCTAATTGATGAAGAAGAAGAAAAAGAAGCAGGAAAAGCCAAAGAACAGGATAATTTATCTTCGACCTTGACTAATTTGAGTCAAACCTCAGGTGTCACCAATGTACAAGAGTTGACAGTTGGTGATTTAATTACTACTGTAACTCAAGATATCGAACAATCAAAGGAATATATTGAAGAAATTCCAAGAGAATCCAGATTAACCAACACCACCACAATGCTTTCTATATCAAGATTTGAATTATATTTAACTGATTTTTTCAAAGAACGTGGTCAATACATATTCAATTTTAACAATCGAAGTTTTATGAAGGTTTGGTTTATAGAGCTACCGATGTCATTTTCTTACAGTGCTTTGGTTAGACAATCACATTATGCATTTTCTTCATTGATGTTGATGCATTGCCTGAAACCACAAGTTGTTAAAGATATTGCTGCTGCCACTGGTATTTCATCTTCACTGTTGGCGACCAATAATTTTATTTCTCCTTCACAACAACAGCAATTGAAAATAATGTCACTTCAATATTTTGATCAATCAATTTTTGAAATGAAGAAATTACTTGACAATTCATGCACAGTTGAGGGTTCTTATCCTTTACCAATTGCAACACAATTGTTCTTTGGATTGATTTTTCAGTTTACATATTTGGCTTATGATCATTTATCAGTACCACTTTTAACATTTGATGAAATGGAATTGGATTACATTTCATTATGTAAAAGTTATAAAATAGCCACAGGGAAATGTATCAGACCCATTCTTAGTTCACCATTGAAAGAATTGTTTTTATACAGAATGGTTAAATCAACAGTGCCTCCAGAAGATCAAGTCATTAATCCTATCGTAGTGTCTTTGACAGAAGAATTAGAAGATTTAAAAGATACGTATCTGAATAATTCTGGATTTATGAGACAATATGATATTTATAAAACTGCTGTCAATGAAATAAGACAAGGAATATTTTCAACTGCTATGTGTAAATTCCCATTCCCATTTATGTTGTGTTGTTTAGATTTTAGTTCTGAATTGAGAGATTTGATGCATGAAGGACAATATTTTGCATTAAGATTGTTGTATGTTTATTCATGTTTATGTATTTTCTGTAAATTTTACATGGAAAGAGATGCTAATTTATGGACAGATTATATTATTTGGTATAAAGAAAGATCCACATTTTTTGATGGTGGATTATCAAGTGAATTAGATTATTGCTTGTACAAATTGGTTACTGAATCAGATTTTATCATCAAATATGAAAATTTTGAGAGTTTTGACCCAATTACTGAGTGGTGTAACATCGAGTCAAGTAGATAGAATTCTCAATGTGTGTATGTGTATGTGTATGTGTGTTTTCTTTTGTTTGTGCTTGTATTTGTTTTATTATGTATGTATTTAGTAATAGTACTTATTCTTGGTAATGTTGGAAGTATCGATTAAACTTATTCATTTAATTCCCAAACAACTTTAACAAATTTATCCATTCTTACTTTTTCCTTCAGTTGAATCAAACACCATTCATCAGATGCTAATAAATCACCTGGTTTCGGACGTCTTCTATAATCTTTAATTAAACATTTTGAAATAAATGCTTTAAATTCATTTGACCAATAAATATTATCTTCTTCAAAATCTTTTAATTCTAAATGACTTCTCAGAATCATTTCAACTACTTCAATAGGACCCAATGATGAAACAATTGGGAAATCTCCATTAGCAACTTCTAATAATGACATACCTAATGACCAAATATCACTACTTATTGAATAATTACCACCTGTTATTCTTTCAGGTGCCATATAATATTGAGTTCCCACAAATGTTGAAGCAAATGAATTCACAGCTTCTCCACTAACTCCAAAATCACACAATTTAACATTACCTTTAGTATCTAATAAAATATTTGAAGGTTTAATATCTCTATGAATGATATTTTTCAGATGCAAATAATCTAAACCATTTAAAATTGAATTAGCAATTTTACCTAAAACCTTTTCATTTATTCTATTAGTTTTATCCCTTTTTAAAACTTCTTTATAAATACTATCTAATGATTTTCCATCCATATATTCCATTGAAATTCCAATCATTGATTGTTTTTCTAATAAAAATGTTCCATAATATTTAACTATATTTGGATGTTGACATTTTCTAGAAACTTCCAATTCTCGAAATATTTGTTTTTGAATATCTGGATTTGAATCAGTTATAATTAATTTTAATGCAAAAATTTGTTTATTTGGTAATAAATCAGGTAAATAACATTTCGAAACTGAACCTCCATTACCTTCTCCTAATTTACTAATTTCAACTATTTTATTTGAATTTGCCAACAAATGCCAATCATAAGGTGTTAATTGTTCTAAATGATGTTTTGTACTAAACAGATCAACTTCTTCAACTGAATCCACTTGTTGTTGAGTATTATTATTATTATTCATAGATGTTGTTAATTCTTCATCTATATCCATATTCATAGAATCATTATTTTCCATATTTGTATTTAATTCGAGGTGGTGGCGGTTTTCGTTTCAATGGTTTAATTGTACTACTAGATGATGCAGATGATGACGTAACAGGAGTGGATACAATTGGTGAACTTGTTGGATATTGCAGCGTTGTTACAATTTGTTGATTTGTTTGTGATTGTGGTTGTTTAAATGGAATATATTGATCTTGTCCATTACTTGATTTTGTAGATATATTTGAATTAATACTCAAATTCGATCCATTATTGTTATTATTTGTAGAGACTAGTAATGAAGGTTTAGAATTTTCTTTATTGTTGGTTCCTGGAGGAATAGTTAAATTAGGTAATACTCTATTACTTGAAGTCTTTTTGGTATTTGGTATATTGAATAACGGAGGAAATCCTGACATTTTGATATCCTTGATCTATCTTTGTGTCTTAACTAGTCAAGCAAAAACAAAAACAAAAATGATGATGAACACTCATACAAAAACGAAGTGGAGTTCACTGAAGATGGTGGTGGTTTACAAAAAAAAAAGTCTCCCATTCGATGATAGGCAAAACAAAAAGAAAATTATAAATTGTACACTACGCACAACCAGACACACGCGCAAGCAATTTACGAGACCCCTGTAACAACAAGCTTATATAATTATTTATCTACACAGATACAAAGTATTAACAACTACGTCTTTTGTCTCTTTTTAGTTGCACCTCCGGATGATCTAGCTCTCGCCTTAGATTTAGCAGGTTTCAATTTAATCAACTTATCCTTCTTGTCAATTTTATCGGAATCTTCTCCTTCATCATCATCTGGAACATCTTCCATATCATCATCTATAACGTCTTCAAAGTCAGCCTTTGGAGCAGCTGCTTTTCTACCTCCAACTCCTAATGAGTTACCTGTCTTGTAAATAATTGTAGGATGCATGGCTGCGTTATATTTTCTAGTGAATGCTGCTTTAGTGTTTTTATCTAATTTCATCTCTTTGTTGATCATTTCTCCAATATTGTCCAAATCTTCTTTGGTTAAATAATAATCATCCATAACTTCGATGGCTTCATCAAGACCATCACTACCGAGTTCATTAATTGGTTTAGATATTTTCTCCCACAAAGTGTCTAAATAATCAAGTCTCAATTCTTGTTTTGTAGTTGAAGTTCTGACTCTTGTATGATATTGCAATTCTTGCAACATTCTTTGATACTTCATTTGTTTGGAGTTTTGTCCCAACCAACTACTAAAATTCAATCTACCCAAAACTTGACCAGCAACTTCATATGATGGTTTAACAGTAGACATAATCCCATGGAATGGTAATAAACTCCATTGTTGTTCTCCTGATCTAATCAATGAGTTAACAGTATCAGATAAACTTATATCATCAGCTGCTTGTGCCACATGGTTGAGCGGTTTTCCAGGTAATCTTGGCTTGGTAATTAACAAATTTTCTTGAATCATTAACGGAGAAAAATCAAAATCATTAAAATATAAACTCAACTTGTCATCAATTGTCAGTTTTGGTGCAATCCAAATCCCCAGACTCAATAATCTACCAGCAATATCAAAAGGTTTCAACACAACTTGTTTACTCCAACCTTCTCTGACTTCTTTCATGGAATTAGCACCAATTTCCTTTTGGGTTTTAGAAACTGTTGATAATAAATTGATCATTTGTCTAATATCATTTGATGTCGCTTGTACTAATTGTCCAATAACATTTGGATCTAATTTGATTTTTTCTCTAAAAGCAATTGTCATTAATCTACTCTTAACTTCGTTTTCACTTGGTCTTCTGAATGGAAGGTCATAAGTGACTCTATCAAAAGTTCTCATTTTAGGTAAGGATTTATCATTACAAATCAAAATCATTGGCATTTTTGTAATTTTACAAAATTGTGACAAAGCACCAGCACCACCATGATCACCACTTGACATACCATCAACTTCATCCATAATGATACAAAATTTCTTACTGGTATTTTGCTGTTCTTTATCATCACGGTTCTTGAAAAAACCAACAACAGATGTGTTATTTAAAATGGATTTAACATTGGCATTCAATAAAGATTTAGAACGAACATCAGATGCATTTCTTTCTAATACATCATAGCCAAGACTTTTTGCAACCAAATGAGCAGCAGATGTTTTACCAATACCCGGAGGACCACTAATTAACATTGCTCTAAAAGCACTAGGTGAATCACTTGGACCTTTAAAACCTCTAGCTTGATAAGTAAACCAATTTTCCAACCATTCTTGTAATTTTCTGATTTGTCCCTTGTTACCACACAATTGAGAGATATCAGTTGGTGCATGTCTATCTGTCCATAACTTATCTTTAGCAGGAACATCTTTCAATTGTGAAGATGGCGGGCTAATTGAATGCCCTTTCTGAGAAGATGAAGTTGATGTAGAAGATGAGACAGCAGTAGCGGCCAATTTAGCCTTTCTTTCAGCTTCTCTTGCTTTTTCTTGTTTTTCTTCTAATTTAGCTTGTTCAATAATTGCCCTTTCTTCTTTTTCACGTTTTTCCTTAGCTCTTTCAGCAGCTTCACCGGAACCACCATCTGCTGGCATCATTTCCAATAATTTGATAAATCCAGCTTCATCAATAGCTTTGATTTTCAATTGATTAATCTTTTTAACTTTTGATGGACCAGCTTCTGCACCAAGAACAACTAAACTAGTACGACCCAGGATAGATTTAGTTACATTTGCACCATATTGTTTAGCAGTTTGTTCTGCAGTTGTACGATCCAAATTTGGCATTTGGCCAGTGAAAACAATGGTTAAACCAGATAAACAATTTGGCTGAGCAACCGGTAATTCAATAGTAGTACCAACAGTTTCATTTCTTGCAGCTTTAAGTTCGAAAAAATTGACCTTTTTATTTGGATCAATATCTGGTAATTCTGCATCGGGGATATTTGCAAGAATTTCAAGCACTTGTTGATCAGAACCACCCTTTGTTGCCTTTTTTTGTGGTGCTGATTTAGTACGTGATGGTACTGGCTTTTTAGGAGATACTGCTTTAACTGGTTCTTGTTTAACAGCAGGTTTTGAACGCGATGTAGTTTGTCTTTTCTTTGGTGGTTCTTGAATGATTTCGATATCATCATCATTGAAATCATCATCTTCATCATCCTCTAAATCCTTATCATTAACAATAAAATCATCATCATTATCGTCGTCGTCATCTATCTCAATTACTTCTGGTTTTGGTTTTGGTTTAAGTGCTGGTTTTGCTATTGTTTTTGGTTTTTCTTTAGGGGCTGGTTTGGTGATTTTACCCTTTTTCTTAATTAACGCGATGTTAGTATTATCGATTCAATTGAAATCAGATCTCACACAATAGTATACATACAGATGACGCTGTTTTACTCAGCTTAAAGAAATCATCAATATTCACCATGGTATACTCGGTGTATAATTGATTGGAAGTTTACAAGTTCTAACAGGAGTTTGCTTTGACTGTTTTTTGGCTTTAGATTTTTTTTTTCCTTCCTTTGTTTTTTTTTTTCCTTCCCACGTATGAGACGCGTCGTGTCCATCGAACGAACGAATCTCTCAAACACATACAAGAAATTCATTTCACTATAATTACCTTGGAGAGTTATATTTAAATAATATTATACATTAAACCTATAACTGGGGGGGGGGTTATTCCCTTTTCACCCATTATTTCCCAGTTGATTCTTTTTCTAAAAATTCTGTCCATAAAGATACAAAACTTTGTCTAACAGGGACTTCATTACCATCTTTATCTAATTTAGTCTGTTGATTTTTAAGATTTGGCAAATGAGTTAATCCAGCAGAAATCTTTTGCAGTTCATCCCATTCCAATAATGCGCTGATTAAATTTAATGCTTCAAATTTCTTAGTATCACCTCTTGGAAATTGTAGGAAACTTATAATTATATTTGATATTAATTCCTTGTCAATTGTTTTATTAGATCCATTTTCACCACCTTGTTTCAACATGGTCAATGCTTTGGTTAAATGCTCATTTAATATGATTGCTTCATGACGTAACTTACCAATTTGTAATTGCTTGTTATGAACTTCAGTTTTTAATTCATCTATTTTCTTGATTTCTTCATTCAATTTAGTCAATTCATCACGACTAGTGTTGAGCTCTTCAACTAAAGATTTGTTTTTAGATTCATGAGTCATTATAGTTTCTTCCAATTGAGTTATTTTATCGTTCAATGAGGAGACTTCCTTTTCGGTGTTGGTTTGATTCGTAGATACTAGTGTCTTTAATTCTTCTATTGTTTTGTAAGATTCAGATATCTCGTTGTCTTTTGCTACTAGTTTTTCCTTTAATTCGTCAATTGTAGATATATAACTTTTTTGTTCCATATTCATTTCATCTTGAGCAAGATTCAACTCATTAATTTCCAGCTTTAATTCATGTAGTTTTTTTGATATTTTAGAATTTTGATTTTCTAACTCGTATTTTTCATCTTGTAGTTCTTGAATAGTAGATGTATACTCTCGCCTAGATTTGGTTAAAGAATCACTCAATTTTTCACATTCATTATTCAAATCAATATTTTGCTCTTTTAACTTATTAATGGTCTCAATATCAACTTTATTCGATGAAGATTCTTTCAATTTCTGTTTTAAACTTTCATTTTCTGCAGTTAATTGATCAACTAATTCAGATTTTTCTTCCAATTCAGATTCTGATTGTTTCAATTTAGTGAATATTGTTTTCATAGACGATATTTTACTAACCAAGTTATCATAGGATTGTTGAATTTCATCTCGTTCAAGTTCGGTTTGTTTTAATTTTTCAAGTAATTCAGCTGTGTCAGTTGAAGCCGATGAATTCTCTGATACACCACCATTCAGAGTTTCTTTACTTTCTTCTGTGAATTCCCCTTCTTCTTTCTTATCCTCTACAGACACAGTTTCTGACACTTCCTTAGTATCAATGGATTCAGTTGCTTGTGATTCGGTCGTCTCGTTCCCACTATCTTTTGGAGTCTTGGACTGATTATTCAGCTTCTTTTTATTCTTACCCATGTTCGAACTAAAACCAACTTAGATATATGTATGTACAGATATTAGATAAACTGATTATTTCTTTTTTTTAAAAAAATGTGGTGGTGATGGTGGTGATGAGAAGAAGTGATGGTGTTGGTTGTCAATAGCTTTGTTGGTGATTTGGCATTATTGACACTCTGATATTTTTTTTTTCTTTTCATTTTCTTCACTCACTGATTTGGTAGTGCGCTGGGGTTGAAAAATCACGTTTTTTTCCCTCTTCTCCTCAACAATTTTCATACTTTTGAACGTGATGCACTACACTGATTTTTAATCTTTTGCAGTCATTTGAATAAAAAGTCAAATTGCTTCATGATTCACGGATAATTAAAAAGTATGATTTGAAGCAGATATCAAGCAGGGATTATTTATGTAGTTAAGTGGCAATCGTTATTTGAAAATCACACACTATGCCAGATGTTTTATGCGTTTATTTCATTTGTTCACATTTACAGAGAAATGGCTTTGCAGCAACCTGGAATTGTCACTCCAAATGAAACAATTCGAAAGGATATGAAAATAAAACGAAAAATTCAAATGCAATGCATTGTAATTGAACAACACTTCTCTTTGCCACAATAAAAAGACTCACCAAAATGTGAAATGATTTGGGTTTTTATTCTGAATCAGAACTCCTATACTTCAACATGTTACTTTTTAATTGGAGAGAACCTGAAACCAAGAATCGTAATCTCGTTGTCTTGCAGGGGAGCGATTATGATAAAACATTCAGTCTAGAAACAATTACAACAATCTACTACTTCAAACATTTCTTTTTTTTGTTTTCTTTGGATGATCATAGAACGGGTAAAGAATTATAAGTATGACTACACCCTAAATCCTTACATAAAGTAATACTAAACCTCGAAGACATTAAAAGTGAGAAGCTGCCTCAAAGAAGAGCAATTATTGATACTGCCATGCTCTTTATTGTCTTTCCCGTTAAGTCCCGCTTTGTCACTTTTTTCCCCCTAACCCTCTCTTTTTAAATACTTTTTGCAATGTTCCATGTTATCCAGAAAGAATCAAAACCATAGAAGTTTACAAGAAAAAAAAAAGCAAGACCTGCTCCAGTCTAGAATGATTTGACTAGATCAGCATAAAAAGAATCAAATATAGAGTTTCTATATTTATAGCTTCTTTTTTTTTTTTTTTTGGAAAAAATAATAGTTCCTACGAGTTTGCCGACTCTCATTTTTAAATTTTTCTTTTTACGAAAAACATCAAATACCCCCCAATGGTATAGCGTCGGTGGAACACATGGTGTAATATATAATGTCTTCTAAAATTAGAACATCAACGAGTAAGCACCATGAACAATTATGTAAATCAAGGGTAAATGAATAAGCATTATTGAACTGTATCAGGTAAATTAATTAGAAGCAAGAGAAAACAATTATAAAATTCGAATATGAAATTGTTCTTGTTTGTGGTTAGAGAATAAAAATAGAAATTAATTTTCCTCATTCATAAGAATTTCATCCCAAAATAGTAATATAATAGCCTGTGTTTTGTGTATATGTGTGTGTGTAGGTCGTTATTGTAAATTCTTCCCTTTTGTTCTAAATTTTATTTTTAGATAGAACATTAATCGATGAGAACAAGGAGGTATAGTACGGTAATTTGTAAGAGTATAGTTATAGTTATAGTTTGAACTATTGATAAAGGCAAATAAAAATGCCACAAGATGAAGAAAAAGACAAAGAGTTTTTCATGTGTTTAATATTTAAATAATTGAAAGGGGGAGGGAGCAGCAAGATAGAGAGAGAGAGAGGAAATGGAAGTAGGGGGGTTATCAGGGGATGGGTGATGATGTAGAAAAAAAAATTTTTGTGAGTTTATGGATATGTGTAATTTTTGTCTATTCCCTTTGCTTCCCATGAAAATGTACTAAACATTGTATAGATATATGAAGTGTAGTAGATGTTAGTATGAATCGTTGAAGAATCAAAAGATATTAATTATGTATAACTTGTTAAAGTAACAATTTATGTAATTGCTTTTTTTATTATAATACTAATTTTAAGCTGTGATTGATGCTGCTGTTGCTGCTGTTGGTGTCGGTGTTGTTCGTGGTGGTGTATTATTTTTTTAGTTTTAGTTTTTAGTGCAATTGAACACAGTGCACATATTACACACACAGACACAGAGCGACACAGATTTTTTTCTAGTTCTTCTTCTAGTTCTAGTTTTTCTATACTCTACGTTTGAGTAATCAATCCAATACTGAACACCACCATTTCAAGGAAGAAATATTCCATTTTGTTTTACGTTAAAAAAAAATAAAAAATTATAACATTTGTTAAATTAATTAAATATTTTCTTTCTTTCTTTCATTATCCTTCTTGTTCATTTTGCTTTTCTTTATTTCTGTTTTGTTTTGTTAATTCGTGTTTATTTATTTATTTATATATCAACTGTTGGTGTTCTTTTATTGTAATTTGTACAGCTCATTTCCTAATCACACTCCTTTTTTTTTTCTTCTTTCTACTTATTTATTCATCAACTTCATAGCTGAATTCACTAAAGATCTCCAACTCCATCTACAACTTTACTTGTAACACATATTCCTTAAGTTGATGTTTTTGTATTAGTCCACATCCTTCCATTTTATATAAATTTCATTTCTCATTCATCAAAATACCGGAACAAATTACACACACACTTCCTCCATCAATAATGTCATCTATGAGTGTCAATTCACTCATTGACAAAAACAGTGAAGATGAAAAGCAACAACAACAACAACCTCAAGTAAAGTCAATCCCACAGAAAAGATCATCTTCTAATGATGTGGAAGAACTACAACCTCCTTTTCAAGGACACAATACAGCATCTCCTTCTCATTCAACAACAACAACAGCACCAACAATTCCATCACTAAGGAGATTAAGTGAGTCTTTACCACATCCACCCCTGAAACAAGAAGAACTTTCAAGATCTCCTCGAAAACCAATCAATGATCCGGGATTATTGGCTTTATTGGGGCCAAATGTCACAGCATTTCCATTTTCAGAGGAGTCTTTCCAAGATGCATTGAAATTAAGAGCAGAACAAGAACGAACAAAACAGGAATATTATAGAGTGGAGACTGCAAATAAAAATCTTGCCATCTTACAAACTGCATTAAGAGCACAAATCCCAATTAATTTAATACCGTTGATGTGTGTTGGAAAAGTACCTGAATTGACAGAAGAACAAATGAAAATGATGTTGCAACAACCTTTACCACAACCACCCATTGCTTCAACACAACATTTTCAGCCACAAGGTCAACCACCACCACCGCAACAACAGCAGCAAATACCTCAATCACAACCACAGCATCCACCTCAGCAACCTCCACAACAATTTGTACCGATTGTACAACAACAACAACAACAAGGACCTCCAGTATTCATGCAACCAGGACTACTGCAAGAACAACAAATTCAAATTATCCAAGCCAATCAAAAAAGAATGCAACAGGAATTACAACAACAAGGTGGAGTTTTGACTCAGACAAGCCCGTTCCAGAAGGCCCACAGAAGAAGTGCAAGTAGTGGTGGCAGTGGGAGTGGATCGATTTCACAACAAGATGCATTCAACGTAGCTGGAGGTCCTCCACTAGGATTTAGATTTGGTGCCGGAAGTTCTGGCAACAGAAGACCATTGTCACCCGCAAAAATTGGTGCTGCTGCGGTTGCTAATTTGGCAACACCAACAACACCTTATCGTGGGTATGCATCAGCATCTTCTTCAGCAAGAAAAATCCCATCTCATCACCGTCATAGTTCTCTTCCTGTGGAGACTCCCAATCGGCAGCCTATTATAGATTTAAATGCCGCAGACCCAAATAAAGGTGTTACATCTTTACAATCCCCTCTAGTTGGATCTACATCTACTATACAAGTGAAACCAATACCGGCTCAACCATTACACAAGCAAAGTAAACTGCATGTCCAACCACTGCAAGAATCGATGACTTCGTTTCAGCATGTGATCCAATTTCATCACTGGAAACCAACTACTAGCCAACCAGGTTTAAGTAGTTCCAGTGGTAGTCCTACAAGAACACATTCCCATAAGAGAAGAAAGTCGTCAATTACAAGTACGCCTATCCAGGAATCATCACCTATATCACCAATGAAATCCAGACCTGATGACCCAATCAAGGAGCCAGAACAAGAGAAAATAGACGCTGAACAAGAGTTGGCATCATCCACACCAAAAGCAACGACATCTGATTTGGCTAGTAAAGATGATGATACAGTGGACCCGGATACTTCAATGGAAAGTTCAATTAGTGATACAACTGCTCTGAAAGTCGACGTTGAAGCGAATCCTCCTAAAGCTCACCGTCGTAACAAACTGACTTTTGGATCAAAAAACCCATGATACCCTACATAAATAGAGAAACGAAAGGAAACATTTTGTTTATTTCTTAGTATATTTGAAGTAGCAAAAATATTTTCAAGATTTAACCATTATGATTTTATTTATAAATTACAATTTAGAAAGGATAAGAAAGTACGTTGAATTTGGTTATAGATTTTTTTTTTTTTTGATAATCCTTGTAATTATTCATAATATTAGTTTTTTTAGTTATCGGTTTTTATATAGTTTTGTTTATTGCATCAGCTATTTGCATAGTTTGTATTTATGTATAAGTATAGCAAATTATTTGCCATTATGAATAACGTACATCATTCTGTACCAACATAATCTTGATCAAGATCACGAACAATAGATGGTTGCAAAATTTGTGTTGTCTATTCAATGTCATATTATTTTTTTTTTCCTTCTTTGACTTCAATAGTCAAGCTTTTGATACCGCGGTAAAAACTATTACAATCACAGTCACCGATTGCCCTGTTTTTTCCCCCAGGTGTTGTCGTACGAGACATGGAAATGGAAAAATTATTTCCTTCTTGAGTATATTACAAAATGGCAACCATCTCCACTATCAAAAAAAAAAAAAAAAAAAAAAAAGAATAAAGGCAGCACTCACTATCATTTCTTGCAACCCATACATTTAGACAACAACCTCACCATACAATTAACCAATGATTTATTCACTGTCTGAAAGGATACGAAGGATGGCCTTGGCAACGTCAAGGACACATGGTTCCAAACCACTTGCTGTAACCATGATTCGTATTTTCCGTTTAATCAAATATTTAACCAACCTTTCAATTAAAACAGGGATAAAAATATTTCGATTAATATTTGTTCAAAGGTCAACAATAAGTACTTTTATATTTGCTTATATTTATGAAGTAGTCCCAAAACTACTATCTCGTTTCTTTACCCATTTATTCAAATTAGATTTCAAAGGGTTTAGCCATGATATACTCCTGGTCTTATCTGATCCCTTGAGTCCAGGAAGATTACCAGTATTTATGACAAAACTAGTAGCTACACTTAATGCATTTATTCCAATTTATAGATCCATATTAATATCTTCTGTTGATCCAGAGAATTTATCATTCATTAGTTCACTTTGTGCTGCATTCACTTCAGCAGCATTAAACTTCCCAAGTTTCCAAGCAGAGAAGATTAAACAAGACAGACATTATACATTAGATTGGACATTAATTTTAGTAACTAGAGCTTTGGATACTGTGATCACATCGAATTTTGCTAAACTCGCTAATCCCAAGTCTAAAACTTTCAAACGTTTAGATCAATTTGGTGATGTTTTGATGTTTATGGCATCATGTTATGTCATTATGGATACTTGGTTTTATGAACCAGAAAAATTACCCCCAGATTATAAAAGATGGGTCGATAAAGCTAGTGCTATTGATTCAGAAATAGTGCAAGGAATCAATTATCTCAAAACTAACAAACTTAACTACGACCTCAAAGACAATGGTGGTGTACATCATGATCATTTTGAACAATATTGTATCAAACACGGCAAGAATCCAAACTACGGTGATACTGGAAAAGTCAATAAATTACCGTGTGAAATTTTCCATCAATTTAAAACTAAAAGTTGTCTCAGACATACTGTGTATAGATTTTGGCTGCAGTTTGCGTTTGCATTTAAAGCGTATTTTGCCATCAACGCCTTTGTTTTCGTTTTTGTTAAAAAATTTAGGGGAAATCCACTTCGATTATTGGTAAACACGATAAGATCAGCATCATTTTTGGGAACTTTCTCCGGCATTCAATGGGGGCTTTTCTGTTATGTAAGAAATAATCATCCTCGTTGGTTTGATCAAAGATTTTGGGACATTTGGGCACTTAAATTAGGTTCAGCATTAAGTGGAACAAGTATATTATTGGAGTATCCTCACAGAAGAGATGAATTATCAATGTTTGTTGCACCTAAAGCGTTGGGTACATTTGTTGACCCAGAACCTACAAACAAGAATATCAAATTGGAAATTCTTGCATTTAGTATCAGTTTTGGGGTATTGATTGCCTATGCTAAGCTGAGTCCTACTAAATTGAGAGGTATTTTAGGTAAAGGTTTGAGTTTTATGGTTAAGGATTGAAGTAATATATATATATATATATATATATTTATTGGGCTTCTTGGTATTGTCTATACAGATCTTCGGCCATTATTTCTATTTCCTCTAGGTTCAAAGCAATCATCTCATCGTCGTCGTTGTTGTCTTCTTCTCCCTGTTGACCTTCTTCGGTATCATCTTTCATGGCATCTGGGTTCATTTTTTCAAATGTTATATCTTGTTTAGTAACTGAACTTACTTCTTTTTTCAAATCATGGGCAAGATTTCTAATAGTACCTTCAGATATGTTATCACTAATAAGAAAAGAACAAAGATCTTCTAACCATATTTTATCATAAACATAATAAATATCATGAAAACGGAACAATTCTTTTAAATCCAATAAAGCTTTCAATACAAGTCTTTTCCCACCTCTTAAATTATAATATACATCATCCCATACTTTACTAATCATTGCAAAACTTCTATGAAATGGATAAGATAATGCTCTTCTTATACATGTAATAATAGCTGCTTTCAATAAATTATTTTGAGAAGGATCCATGATTAATTTTGAATCAAGAAATGAAAATTGTGGAACTATTTTACCTATTGTCCAAGCACTTTCAATATTATGTTCACCTTCATTTTCTCGAAGATCGAAATGATAAGCAAATAATAAACAGATCAATAATATTAAAATTTCAGGTTTATATGAATTTTCAATAAGATAAGATTTTCTAGGTAATTGAATCATTTTCTCTTGTTCTTCTTTAGTAAATTCAATTGTCATAATTAAAGATCTTTCAGATTCTGGTAATGATTGTTGATTTTTATACCATTTAAGAAATTTTTGAATTAATGGATTTTTCCAATTAATCAATTTTTTAAAATCTTTATCATCATCAATTGCTGGATATTTTTCCATTATATAATCAGCTGCATAAATTTCAGGATCAAATTTAATATTTTCCTTAATTAATCTTTCAATAATACGATCAGTATCTGGAGTTGATTCAGGATTACCTAATTCATTAATATCATTTCCATTAGCTATTGAGACTCCAACAATTTGATCATATTGATTATTAAAACCATATTTAATAGGTTGTAGATTAACATTAGTTGATGTGATATCATCACCATCAGAACCAAGTTTTTCAATATTTGTTGATGGATTAGTAGGAACTTGCTGTTCAACTTCCCAATTGAATTGTTCACCTTCTTCTAAATCTTTTTCAGCTTGACTTATAGTGTTGTCACCTACTTCTTCAATTAATGGTTTAGTTGATTTTTCTTGTTGTCCAACATCTCCTAATTTAGGTTCATTAGTTCTAGCTAATAATTTTGCAGCTAAATCTAAATCAGGGAAAAATTGACCTTTTATTTCTTTTGGAATTCTAATTTTAACACATTCAGATTTGGAATCATATTCTGCATGGGATCTTTCATCTTCTATACATGAATAAGGTAATCTTAATCTTAAATAATATGGAGGTAATGAAAATACAAACACATCATTATTAATTGTCATTTCTATATTTGGGGCACTAAAACGAATATGTGATATCTTCACATCAATGAATATAAATTCATCATCCTGAGTGATAGTGAAAAATGGAGTTATCATTTTTGTCGGTAGAGATGATGTTGATAATAAGGATTGTGATAAAAAATGCAGCAATTTTTCTCAGTGGATGATTTCGCGATGGAGATTTTACGTAATCAGGAAACAAGTACAGAGAAAAAAAAAAAAATTTTTTTTCAGGTTATATCTCATTTGTATCCACTATCATTATCTATATTACTAATATTACAACATTATCATAATAATGAGTCCAGTTGAAGTTCCTAGAAATATTGAAGATCCAGAGAAACCACGTGTTGCCAAACGTAGATTCGTGGGTAGAAAACCACAGAATTTAAATGTTAAAGAAGGAGATCAACCATTAACAAGAACTCTAAATACATCTCGTCATATAGGTAGAGTAATGAATCAAATACCTGATGAAATTCTAAATGATAAAGAATTGAATGAAGCTATCAAATTATTACCATCAAATTATAATTTTGAAATCCATAAAACTGTATGGAATATTAAAAAACAAAATGCTAAAAGAGTTGCATTACAAATGCCCGAAGGTTTATTAATTTATTCATTAATTATATCTGATATCTTAGAACAATTTTGTCAAGTTGAAACTATAGTTATGGGAGATGTATCATATGGTGCATGTTGTATTGATGATTATACAGCAAGATCACTTGATTGTGATTTTATTGTTCATTATGCCCATTCATGTTTAGTTCCAATTGATTTAATGTCAATTAAAGTATTGTATGTGTTTGTTACTATAAATATTGATGAAACTCATTTGATAAATACAATAAAATTAAATTTTGAAAGAGGTAGTCAAATAGCTATATTTGGTACTATTCAATTCAATCCAACTATTCATAGTATAAAAGCAAAATTAGAAAATGATGAATCAAAACCAATTTATTTAATACCTCCTCAAACAAGACCACTTTCAAAAGGTGAAGTATTAGGTTGTACTTCTGCAAAACTAGATAAATCTCATATTAAATCAATGATTTATATAGGTGATGGAAGATTTCATTTAGAAAGTTCAATGATTCATAATCCTGATATTCCTGCTTTTAGATATGATCCATATAGTAGGAAATTTACAAGAGAATATTACGATCAAAAACAAATGATTGAAGTTAGAAAAGATGCTATTTCAACTACTAAATATGCTAAAAAAGTAGGATTAATTTTAGGTGCTTTAGGAAGACAAGGTAATCCAATTACTTTGGATAAATTAGAAAAAGAATTACTGAAAAAGGGAATTCAAGTAGTTAAAATTATATTAAGTGAAATTTTACCTTCTAAAATTGCCATGTTTGATGATGTTGATGCTTTTGTTCAAGTTGCTTGTCCAAGATTATCAATTGATTGGGGTTATGCATTTAATAAGCCATTATTGACACCTTATGAAGCTATGGTTATGTTGGAAAAAGATACTATGGGTGATGAAAAAGTATATCCTATGGATTATTATTCAAAAGAAGGTTATGGAAGAGGTAAAATACCAGATCATTCAGATATATAAGGTGAAGGACATATATCCAGTTCATGTATATATATATCTATATATATAAAACTATGTATTTATTTCAGGTTGTTGATATACATCTTCAATTCCCAATAAGGCAGCCAATTCGTAATCAGACCACACAAATGAGTAGTCTAAATATTCTTGATTGACCAAATTCAATTTGAAGTAAAATTTCACAAACTTAACACAGGCATTATTTACAATTTCATTGACAGCAACAGGGGAATTCAATTTCAAAAGAGTCAGTTGAATTTCCATCATTGCATTTGGTAAATATTCACGCACTTGTTCATCAACTTTAATGAAATTATCAACAGTGTATAGCTTGTTTTCTTTAATTGGTTCATAAATAGAAACTTCAAAGAAATCATCAGTAAATGGACAAATCATATTAATAATGTTATAGTAGTCGTATAAGTTACATTTGCCCAACATGCGAACCAATTCCAATTCTGTCATTTTTGAAGTCATATCGTCAATCATATCATTGATTTCCAAAACTTTATCAGTCAATAATGCCACGGGGACTATCTTGGATAATATCAAGTCAAGGAAATTGGATTTAATTAACAAAACATCTCTCTTCTCTGAAAACAACTTGTTCTTTTCAACATGCTCATAGAATATTTCAATTGGTTGATTAATAATCAAGTTCAAAAACTTGGCATTGTCTTCCTGAGACAAGTTCAACATGGTTTCCGTGGTTATCTGATCAAGCATTGGTAAAATATCTGAATAAAACTCAATAATCCATTCTGGTGGTTGCAAATCTAAATTCAATTCTAATTTGGCCAGATTACTTGTTTTAATGGTGGCTAATCTATTGGATATAATCATAAATATACGATCCTGACAGATTTGGATCAATTGTTTAATAGTCTCTACCAAGTTACCTGTATCGCCTAATTGTTTCTTAAACATAATGGAATACAACTCAACGAGATTGAAAATTTGCATTATTATGGAAAGTTTGGTTTCACTAGAAACAATTTGTTCCACACGGGCTTTAACAGGACGAGATAATGATCTTAATATCTTATCAGTAACATCATGTATTGAATTTTCAAACTCTTTATCATTATCATCACCCATTGTGAAAATACTTGTTATAGTTTCTGATTCGTTAACAGCAACTGAATGAACATATGCCAATAAATCACCCACAAAACGTACAGGATCATGAGCTGACATGAAAATTGGACGTGACTCACCAGAAACTGAATTGGACCTTGTAGGGCCATTGGCTTCCGCATCACCTTGGATTTGTTTATATAGCTCGTCAAGTAAAACTTTAGATCTTGATTCACTGAATGTGGAAACAATGGAATTGAAATAATTCAATTTGTTTTGTAAAAATCTAAAACAATTATGTAAGGTAACTAATCTTGATTTGGAGTTTAAGGAGTATAAGTTATCTAAAGTCTTGTTTGTATAACTTACAATTCTATCCATGGCTCTGTTGATTATTTGATTACTTTTAGCAATTATTTTCAACCCTAATTGAGGATTGTCCAATGAAAGAAGAATTGAACAATTTTCATTAATTTGTTCAGCACGTTTTAAAATTTCAAAAAACTCATCATTTAAATCCCCAGAATTCAAAACAAATTCTTCATATTCATTCAATGTAAATTTCTCCTTAAAATTGATCAATAAATTTTTCTTTAACCCGATTAATTGTTTACTCTTGTTCAAGTCATTGATCTCCACATTTAACTCGTTTGAAGATTCAAAATTCTTGTTGACTTTCTCATTAGTTTCTTTACTTAATTCATTTAATTTCTGTAATTTAGTTTCTATATTTTTCAACTGTCTAATTGTTGGTTGGTATTGTTTAAGTATGCTCTGTTGGTTTTTGATTATTTCATGTTCAATTCTACCTTTAAATTTCTTTCTTGAAATAGACCCAGTGATCCCAGGTTCAATTAAATCGGACACATAGCTTTCGGACTCTTTTTCAAATCTTTCTTCCAAATTAGTGAAAATTTCTCTAATATTATTATCACTAAGAGAATCATTGAGTACTCGTGATAATCTAGTGGACAACATATTATGTCCCGTAACATCATTTACTTCTTGATCATTCAGTATGTCTTCCTGTTTATCCTTTTTAAGTAAACTAATTGACATTTGAGCATACTTTTCCATAAGATCATTACCTTGCTGGTTGAGATCAGTGTCTTTTGGTTTTTCAACATTTAGTATATTGGTAAAATTTGACAATTTTTTACTAAATTGATCTAAATTAGAACTAACGGGTAATGATAATGGTGGTTGTGGCTGCGGAAGTACACCACCCTCTGTAGTGGATGCATCCTTGGTGAATGTGTCAAAGTCTATAAAGTCCATGTTGTTGACCTGTTGGGGGTTAGACAACAAGACAACACGAATCTACAATTTTTTTTTTTTCTTACTATTTTTTTTTTAATGTCCAGAATTGTGCTGCCAATTTTCAATTTGATTTTTTGAAGTGTGCACTGAGACAACCAATGCTGCCAATACACATATAAAAGAATTGAAACTAGAATATCTATTGAAACCAAACTAAATAAAGTACAAACTCTAAATAAAAAAAAAAAAGGTAGAACTAAAAATTGAAATAAAACATGAACACCCGATACATCACAATGGGAACTAAACATAAACGTAAGTAAAAATAAAAATTGAAACACCCGGAAATAATAAATAACTATCACGTTAATAAATCATTAATTGTCATGCCTGCTTTCACATTGCTATCTCTTGGAGATGACCTAGAAACAGCTTCCCTGTGGTTATTTGAAACACCACTCAATCCAGCAGCTAACAAAATAGCAGAAATGCCACCATTTTCTGAACCATATACTTTGTTTTCATTCTTCATATTACGAGGACTAGAACTGTCTTTACTTAGAGTTTGCAAACACTTTGATGCATTTACAATATCAATCATTTCATTAAAAGATGGAATCTCTGATGTCAGATATCCATTAGAAATTGGAGTTATTCTCTCACCTGAGAATACAGATGATGAGATACTACTGATACTGCTTGAACTTGAATAATGGCGCTTTGGCGGAGTTATTGGTGCATTGTAATTTCCATCACTTGTGGTTGTGACGTTACAATTGAATGGGAACGAACTACTATTATATTGCATAAGTGGAGAAGTTTGTTGACTTTGTTGACCTGGTAATAACACACCCACTGGCGGGAGAGCCTTGGCGTTGGTAATAGGAGCAGGAGGCTCAAGTTGATTTGACTTCGCAACATAATTGGAATTTCCACTGTTAGTATGTGGAATTGATTGTTGTTGATGGGAAGTAGGAGGGGGTGGTATTGGCAATGGTAAAGCACTTTCTCCAAAATTGTGTAAATCATCCAACTTCAATTCACCAAACCCTCTTGCATTAGGTTTCAAACACGAGTTAGGAAAATCTGCACCAAAAAGTGGAATCAATGAATACCTTATATGATAACAAAATCTTCGAGCAAGAATCTTACACAATTTATAAGGTAACCAAGTTCCTTGAATTTTCAAAAATCCTCCTCTTATTCTTTTGATATAATGTTGGTATTCTTTCGGAGTTGATTCTAATAATTTAACAATGTCAGCCTTCATATGGGAGGGGGAAACATTTGCTTCTTCCACATTTAAGGATGCCTTCCATATTCCTGTTAGATGGACCCAACCGGTTTCATAATCCCAAATGACCCAATGATTATTAATCGGGTATTCGTATGCAGTTATATAACTGCGTTGTGGATCAAGTGCCGAAGTGGAATATTTTTTAATCTCAATCTTTGGATAAATAAACTTGTTGAGAAATTCGGTATCATAAAAGGATAAGCCATCATTTGCAGATGGGCGATAGATTGGATAGTAGATGCTATTATTTGGTATCAAATTATGATTACGCTTAGTCTTTTTAGATTTTAGTTTAGTTGGAAATTTTGAAACCAAATTCTCGGTGTTTCTTGATTTTCTACGATTGATCTTGGCGACTTTATTTGCTTTCATCTTTGATTCGCGAGGTGATAGTTGTGATTGTTGTTGTTGTTGTTGAGGATGGGGAGACAGTTGTTGTTGAAATTGTTGTTGTGGCAAATGATTACCATAATTCATCAGTATGGTAATAGGAAATTGATAAGACATCTTTTGTGTATTTGTATCAAGGATTGTAGGCTGTGTCAGGTACGACGGAGACGACGATAACACACACAGAGACGAAGGAGAATAAAATTGAGGATCCGATACGTTAGGTGGTGTGTGATCCGGTGAGATTGGCGAATACGATGTCAATTGAGCCGATGTGGATTTGTTAGTGCTGATATTTGCAGCACTGGATAATTCGCGTTGTAACGGAAAGTAAAATTGCTGTTGTCCTGACACCGTGAAAGTATAAGGTAAGGAGTTATAGTGAATTAATTGTGAAGGAAATGACTTGTGTATAGGCAATTGTATTGAAACTTGTTGCTGTTGTTGTTGCTGCTGTGGTTGACAAGGTGGCTGATGAACAAATGGTTGATGGGATTGGGTCTGGGTCTGGGTGTGAGAATCTGGTGGAATCATTTTGTGCGTACTTGGTGCGATTATTTATACCAGAAACTTTTTCCCCTTGTCTCTCTCTTTCACTCCTTCTCTCTCGCCAATGAAAAGGAATGGAAGGGTTGGGAAGGGAAGGGTAACGAAATGAAACGAAACGAAGCGAAGCGACAAAAAAAAAAATAAAAGTCAAATACAAAATGTAAAGGACAAAGGGGATGGATGGATGTATGGGAGTATCTATTTGTCTTTGTGTTTGTGCGTATGCGTGTGCGTGTGCAATTGCAAAAAAAAGAAAAATAAAGGAAGGAACTGTGTCGTATGTTGATACCAATCAACTAATTTTGTGGTGCTAAATTTTAATCAAATGGATATAATCCTCGGACCCACAGGAAGCAGAAGCAAAAGCAAAAGCACAACAGCGAAAAATGTGTAATACAATACCAAAGGGGAATAAATACGGGGTGCAAAATAACAAAAAATAAAAAATAACTAAACTATTGTAAAAAAAAAATGATTCCAGTCGTTCGATTGCTATGGCCTGGAAACGATCAATACGATTTTTAATATTGTTAGCTTTTCTTCCTTTCTTTTTTTTTTATTTACTACGACTATTTCCCTCTTATTTGGTTATTTTTATTCAAGTTCTAATTGTTTCCTTCTTATCGGGTAATAATGAATCGATAAAGATGAAAAACTTATGACGAGGGGTTGAAAAAAATAAGAAGATCAGGATCTTACTTTTTTTTTGCTTTGCTTTTAGTAAGCGATTATTCAACAAATATATGGATATGGAGGAAGCAGACGAAAAAAAAAAAACAGGGCGACGAGATGATGAGGATGATGAAACTTAATCTGGATATTATGTAGACCACAGTTTATCTCTTGTAAATCTTAGTTTTGCCTTGCTTATTGATTAAACAACGTATGAATCTAGATTTATTATAAGATTGAGATGAGGAATGGGGACGTTGATGTTGAATAATACCAATAGTCACCCAAAATAAAATAAAAATGAATTTAGTGAAATCAAACAATTGCCTAATTTGTATTCAATTTCTCTTTGATTATTCGTTGGGTAATTTTTAGTTTCTTCTTTCCTATGATTGATATTATTATTATTTAATTTTCTTTTTTTTTTAGTTCTCAGTTGATGATAATCTGCAAAGAATGGATTTTAAACCAGATATTAATGAGTAGAATGAGGGGTGGATATTATCAAATGGTTAGTATGGGAAATGGGTATACTAGTGGATGAAAAATGAATGATGTTCTTGAACTAAATAAATAAAAAAGAAAAAATGGTTGCTGTAATAAATCGTTTCTTTTGCAGTTATTCAAAAAAAAAAAAAATTAGAATCTCGTTTTGTGTGCTTTTCCTTGTAGCGGGCTCTTCTTTATTTTACTTTGTGGGATGGATGGTGTTCTATCTTGGTCTTATGAACTGTTGATGCTTTTGGAACAGAAAACCACGCAGAAGCTGTACTTAGTAATTGTAAACTAAAAGAAAATGATGCATAAATCTAAAGAATCGGATAATCAGGGATATTCTACATCTTTATATATTTGTTTAATAAACAATTGATGTTCTTTCGAGCAACATTAAACACCGGTAGATTTTATGTTCATTTTAGTAAATCTTTAAACCTCTCAGCATCTTCCTCCTCCCCCTCTCTCATTCTCTTTCACCCAACAAGAATATTCACTTCTTGTTTTTCTATTTTTGATCCGGTTTTAATAATCATTTCACCGGAAGGATTCATGTATTATTCGAAAACAATAGAATTTATTCAAGAGGCGAAAGTATTCATTATTATGTCAAAATCTTGTGAATATGAAAGGTGAAAAAAAAGCATTATAATATTTTCCCGTTTCTTAGATTACAAACCACTAGGAAAGAATGAAGGAATAAGAAAAAAAAATTTCATAACAATCGTTTTTTCATTGTAGTTAACGTAATCTATTGTTTCAAGATACCTGCTGTGGCCTTGTGCATCATGTACGATGGTTTATAATTAATTAACTACATTTAGAAGGAGACAAATAAGTGATTTAGTCACCTAAAGAAACTCAAGAAAATTCTTGATTGGTATAGAACTGATGACAATCGACAAGAATTATGTATTATGGAATATCTGGTTAGCACAATTAACATATCATATTATGTTTGTAACAGAATAGCATAACCCTTGAAAAGAATTGCTTTACAAATTTTAACGTAAATTCCTTTCTTTAAAGCTTATTATTATTTTCTTTTCTTACTTTAACCATTAAAAATAGAGTTAATGAGCTTCGAGGATTGTACTTCTGACGGGCTTATACATTTTTTATTCATTCCTTCAAAAGCCTTTGTCTTCTCACGCAACATTCAATTTATGAGCACCACTAAATTTTAGTTGGTTATTGTTACTGCAAAATTGAGTATCAAATGACCCGAATACGTGGGGGAGGGAGACTGCTTGAAGGACTGTACATAAATAAAACAATACAAGCTCAAAATTTCTCACGACTGGATTTAATAGGAGGTGTTAATCGACGATGATTACCTAGTGATCGAAAATCGTTTTGTTTATCAGTTTAGTTGTTTGTTTAAAACTTGAATGTAAGCATTGAAATTCACATGAACCCTAAAAAGTTTTCTCGTGGAGTGCAAAAGACGAAAGAAGATCCCATTGATAAGACATTATACTTTACAGTATCCCCCTTTTTTTATATATAGGTTGCTCTCAGTTCACAAAATATACATCCTCTAGGGTATTGATATATCCCCTTCTTGATGATGGTGTTTGAATCAAGTGAAATAAATCACCATTGTCCGAATGATGCGATTGTAAATGATTCTTTGGCAGTTAGTAAGAACACCATAATTGATAATCTCTGTAGATTTCTTTTTTTTATGTATATATATTTTTCTTTTTAGTTGTTCATGTACATAATT
Source organism: Candida tropicalis MYA-3404 (assembly GCF_000006335.3). Classification (NCBI taxonomy): domain Eukaryota; kingdom Fungi; phylum Ascomycota; class Pichiomycetes; order Serinales; family Debaryomycetaceae; genus Candida; species Candida tropicalis. Next base: position 983,971 of record NW_003020049.1, on the reverse strand, counting down.
TCTCTCTTTTGCTAGTGCTTTCGAATTTCAAGTTGGGGGGTGATTTATGATTTAGTTTGCGTATTCAAAATCATTTAGACAATAGCCTAACGTTCGATTTCTTTTTCATGACATACCGGAACTTTGAATTCCTGCTTCCCTCCGGTGGAGAGCGAGAGAGAGAGAGGATAATTAAAATAAAAAAAAGAGAACGGGGAAGGCTATTTATTATTTTGTTACTCTTAACGCCTGATAACTACGGTGTAATCATTACTCTGGGAAGATTACACTTCGATGAAACACAAGATCTCATTAAACTCTCCGCTTTTCTCTCATTTCGTTTTTTTTTATTGTCTCCCTCGATAAATTTGAATTTGAGTGAAATATAACGAATCCCTTTTACCTCTTGTTTTCCCTGAACCGCTCTGCTCTGTTCAGATCTGCTCTACTCTTTAAAAGCACCCCTTCGAAATGATTAAATTCGATTTTGTGCTATTGATCTGCCAAGTTTCATAACCATTCATACATCAGACGAAACAAAGAAGGTTGAGTCGAATTGCATTGTAAGTGACAAAAATGGGATGGAAAACTTTTTCTACCTTAATAAGGTATTACGCAATCCTATAATTTGAAGGACCAACAGTTAAATTAAATAAAAACTAAGACATTACAAATTCTTCTACAATATGCAATTAATATTAAAACAAAAAAAAAGAATTATATCCCGCATTATTTATATGAAATATAACATACTGGGTAGATAGGTTTGTAGTATTCACCTTATGGTAATACCTGCCAATTTATTCATTATTTACGAATCAATTAGTTCTCCTTGTTTCTTTACTTATTGTGTATTAACCTGTATATCCGAGGTTATCCACTATAAAAGTATTGTTTCATTTGAATTTAGTAATTCTAGAACCTGTATCATAATTTTTACTTGAAATTTTGTTGATATTGCTCATTTTCGCAACTATAATTCAATTGACGACGAATCATTATAATTACGTTGCTTACTTGATACAAAAATAAATAATTTGCTTCGATGACAATGTTCTTATTGGAACTGATAATTGCTTTTCTGTTCACTGCTTAGCAAGGGTCGATAATCATTCAAGGCATTGATGAGGATCAAAAATAAATAATGAAAAAAGAAAAAAATTACTAAAAATACTTACTAAAAAAAAGCAAGAAGCAATCGAAGTAAGCATCATTGCCCAATCTATGGATATCACCAGATAAATTTCATTAATTTGTCCAACACTGATCAAAGTAAGGGATGAAATTCTAATAAATACAATCACATTAGCAGGAAAAGAAAAAGCCATGAAACCTTAATTCTTGAATCCGTATCGTGCTTGAATCAACGATGTACAATCAATCCTCCAAAATTCTAATCCATTGGGGTGTGTATTTTTTTTTTCACTCGTAGATCTTAATATATGTACGTTATTAGTTTTTGGTTCGGTTCTAAACTAATATGTGCATATTAAATTACATCTAAATTCGATAATGAACAAAAAAAAGAAAGATTCGAGTTTCGGTTGGGGTCAAGTTTCGACTATTGGAACCACCTTCCGAGGATTATCTAAAGAAATTTTAGCCTTATTTTACTAAAATCAAAAGAAAACCACATAATTTAGATTTATCTATCTTTGGTAAATTAAATGCAGTATACGCATTACGTATTAATTACTTTGTATATACTTTGATCATGTATGACACCATGGGATTGTATTTATAAGGATTGGATAATAAAAAGCATAACGGTTACTTATTCCGACGTACGCATTTATCAAAAAAATATTGAAAACTCCTAATGGTTATATGCAGGAAATTCGAACAAATTATCAAATACAACAAAGACAACGTAAAGAAAAAAAAATTAGAAGATATGAATCAGACCTGTATTCTTCATTCTTATCAATAAAAAAACCCAATCACCTTATTGCAAAAAAAATAAAGTAAAAAAAAAGAATGCTACAACGTGCAAGAATTGGTATTTCTAAAGGTTCATTGTTATCTCATTCAATTATTAGAAAGAGATTCTCAAGTACAAATCCCCTGTCACAACAACCTCCAATAAATAATCAACCTAAAATCAATCCTCATGTATGTTTGCTTAAAACAATGGTGTTACCATAGAATTTGTCAATTACTAACTTACTTTTTTCTTTGTATAGTCTGTCTTTTATAGACAATTTGCTAAACCTTTTACCAAAATTTGTGTGATTTCAATTGGTACTTATTATGGTTTGATTTACTTATGGGAATATCTAGAAAAAGAAGCACAAGAATCAGAAAACTAAGTCATGATTATTATTGAAATTTCATTTGTGAATAGAATGTCTTGTTTTATGGACAAATATACAGATATATATATGCTTATTTTTTCAATCTGTCAGCAACAGCATCCAAGAATTCAGTAGTGGTAACATATGCAGATCTATCAGTTTTACCCATAGCTAAAGCCAAATCTTTAGTCATTATACGATCAACTTCAACAGTATCAATGGTAGCTTTTTCGAGTTTGTTAGCAAAATCAACAACATCTGGGGTTTCATCCAATTTACCTCTTTGAGCCAAACCTCTAGTCCATGCAAAAATAGAAGCAATTGAGTTGGTAGATGTTTCTTTACCTTGTTGATGTTGTCTGTAATGTCTAGTAACAGTACCATGAGCAGCTTCAGCCTCATATGCTTTACCGTCTGGGGTCATCAAAGCAGAAGTCATCAAACCCAAAGAACCAAAACCTTGAGCAACAATATCAGATTGAACATCACCATCGTAATTCTTAAGAGCCATGACAAATCCACCCTTAGATTTGATCATTTGTGCAACCATATCATCAATCAATCTGTGTTCGTACCATAAACCTTGTTTTTCAAATTCAGCAGCATAATCTTGTTCATAAATTTGTTGGAAAATGTCTTTGAATCTACCATCGTATTTCTTCAAAATGGTGTTTTTAGTAGACATATATAATGGTAAACCTTTAGCTAAAGCCATTTTGAAAGAAGCATGAGCAAATCCAGTGATGGATTCATCAGTATTGTACATGGCTAAACCAACACCTGGACCAGTGTAGTCATAAACTTTTTTAGTTTGAGCTTCACCACCATTTTCTGGAGTGAATCTTAATTCTAATCTACCTGGTTCATTAATAACCAAATCAGTAGCTTTATATTGATCACCAAAAGCATGTCTACCAATGACAATTGGTTTTTCCCAACCTGGAATTAATCTTGGAATACATGGAATAATTATAGATTCTCTGAAAACAGTACCACCAAGAATATTTCTAATAGTACCATTTGGTGAAAGCCACATTTTCTTCAAGTTGAATTCTTTAACTCTGGCTTCATCTGGAGTGATAGTGGCACATTTAACACCAACACCATATTCTTTAATAGCATTAGCAGCATCAATGGTGATTTGATCATTAGTGGCATCACGGGATTGAATACCCAAATCGTAATATTTCAAATCAACATCAAGGTATGGTAAAACTAACTGATCTTTAATTTTTTGCCAAATGATACGAGTCATTTCATCACCATCTAATTCAACAATTGGATTCTTAACTTTAATCTTATCGGCTAAAGAAGATGTGGTGGAGAAACTACGCAATTGTTTCAGTAACATTGCGGTACGTTTAATAGCACTAGCTCTAATCATTTTTTTTTGTTCCAATGAGTTATTAATATGAAAGGAAGGAAAAAGGTGAAGATATTGGTATAAAAGAAGTAAAAGAAGAAGAAGAAGTGTAGAGATATATATTCCCTTGAGGAGGAAAACGAAAAAAATCTGTTGAAAAAAAAAAATTGAAAATTTTTGAAAGAATTAGTCAACGCTTTACCGCGACAAGTTTGTGATCTCCGATACAGGAGATTGGAAATATTCCGGTGACATGGTTTAAAAAAAAACCTTAACTTGATAGTACAAACATCAAATAGGATACTCACGTGTGTGAGGCTGGATTATAATTAGGTGGGTTCTTAAAACTGTGCTTTCTAAAAGAGTATTACATATATGATTCTGATTAACTCCTCAAAGAAAATTATGCATGACATTAATTTGTCTCATTTCTTTGTTGTAAAAAAATAAAATTTAATCTTTTTTCGTGAAATCTTGCAACCAATTTTTTTTTTATTTATTTTTGGTTCTACTTTAATTTTAACCGTAGATACAAGAATGAATCAAGAATTGGACTTGGACCTGCCATATATTTGTTGTGGGATATGCTTTAAAGATTATAATGAACTAAAGGGTTCAACGAGAAAACTATTACTTACTTCTTGTGCTCATATAACATGTGATAACCATGTTAAATCGCGTATGTTAACCGTGAGACAAACATCCGCTGGATTAGATAAACAAGTATACTAATGGTTAAACTAGTGACTGTGGAACTGTATCTCAATGCAAATGACGAATCTTCTGACTGCCCTGTGTGTGGAACAACTGGTATTTCTACTGTGCCAATTAATACTGCTTTACCAGAGGAATTGAAAACATTCTTTATCCCCACTCCACAACAAATTGATCTATTAAACAGTTCAGGAAAATTCCAGTATTGTGCATTGATGGACAGAATCAATCATTACAAATCCACCATCACAAAGTTGAATGACAAAATTAAAAAACAAAAAGAATTCCTATATGCTGCAAAAGAAGAAATTACTCACCTTAGTAAATACAAATCAAAAGTCGAAGAACTAAACCAAGAAATCGAGTCACTTAAAAATCAACTAAATGAACGTGATCGACCAGAAACATTTGATCTTTCTAATGAAGACGGTGATAGTGAATTGGATTTACACCAACATCTTGGTCACCACAACAATCTTAATAACAATTTCTTACCACAACGATCACCACCAATAACATCACCCACTGCTATTACAAGCACTCCTACTGCACTGCACACGTTTATTGAGAAAGTCCATAAACAATCGTCACAAAGAGTGATTCCCACCTCTAGGAGTAATAACAATTTAAAACCAGCACAAAGTCGAAGGCATTCAGAAGTGCAACATAAACCCTCTTTTTTTGCTGAATCCACAAAAATCGGGGAAATCAATTCCAATAGTCATTCATCCAGTGGAAGTTCTCATGGATCATCAACAAACAGTCTAAATCGGTTCAATTACAACAAACCTTCAAGAGCACGACCTTCAACTAGTCAAATTGCATCAAGAATAACAGCCAATATGAAAGTAGGTTCCCCAATAGGTACTGGAGGTACAGTATCTGGAGACTTTAGACCAAAGAAAATATCACGAATATCCAAGACTCCAACATTAACAAGAGCTTCACGTCGTGTCAGCGAATCTTCACCTTATTTTGGAACTTCTTCTCATTCAAAATTTAAACATTAATTATAGGATATATGTATTTCTGTTTTTGTTTTAATGTAATATAACCTCTTAGGTAGGGAATAAACTTGTATACACATGGCCACTTCAGTTGATACTCGAAACAGTGAAGCTAAATGTTTTGAACAAAGTACACGCACAAAAGATGAGTATAAATTGATTGATTAATTCTCTGTGTTTAGTTTTCTTCATTTTTTTTTATTATTTTTTTTTTCTGGTCATTCTCTAGGATTGACTTTTAATAATCAGATAACATTTAGCATTACATTTCAGTCAAGAGGTACTTTTGTTTGGAAATTGATATATCAACAATAAAGAAGAATACGTTTATCATAGAAAGAATAAACTATAATTCTTTCTAAGTCGTTTGTATTTATTCATAGACATATTTTTCTTTATTGGTTATACACACTTTGTTTTTATTCTAGTCTTCTTAGAAGCTTCAAACAAAAAAGAACTTCCTTGATTTACTTTTACAATTTTTTTTTTGTTTGAACTTACTGTGTATATATATACATATCTAACTGATTGTTATCTATTTATATATATATGCATAAAGACGAGATATAGCTGAAATTTATCGGAGTTGAATTATTACATTTGTTTTTCACATTTGATATTTCAAATATTATATCCATCAACCATCACTGTTACAGTACGTTACTGAATCCAAAATAGACACCAGTACACGACCACTAAGAAATCATAATTGCACCCTAGCAAGAAGCAAAAAAAAAAAACAAAGAGAAATTGAGACAACCACTATTTTGAGATATATCAAAATGTCCTATTATCGTCCCAACTACAATCAAAATGGACGTCACAACAGCAATACTACTAATAATAACAACAACAATAACAACAAGAATTACTCTTATGATGATTATTCTGAATCTGAATACGAAGAGTATCCTGAACGTGGATATAATGCTGACGAATTTGCATCCCTTTTGAGTGGATTACGAAATACCACTCGTGCCATTCAGAACATCACTGATTACTGTGCAGAATATATTGATTTTGCTACTCCTATTTCTGAGGACATAAAGCGACATATTCTTAAAACAAATCCAGACTATAAATTGGCAGGGTTTTATCTTATCGATTATCTTGTCAAGACTATAGATCAACCTTATACAGCATTGTTTTCTAAAGACTTGTTGAAACTATTTGTAGATACTTATGGTGTTGTTAATGATAATGTTAGAAAAAAATTGATTGATCTTTTCATTATTTGGGAGAATCCAAGTGCTCCAAGATTTCCATCCAATGTATTGGTTAGATTACGAAAATGTATTATTTCTGTGACAAATAATCCAGATATTATTGACGAAACCAAAGAAGGTATATCAAGTCAAGTCCTCGTGCGAGATTTGAAAGCTCATAATAAATGTATAACCGAAAGAGATAAAGATCTTGATTTGTTTAAACAACATCCATTAGCTGAATTTTTTATTGGTGAAGATTGGGAAAAATTTGAAAAAGTGAAAACAGACAACTATGCATTAACTGCAGAAATAAATGGGATTTTTGATCAAATGGAGGGATTGGGTATTAGTACAACTATTGATCAGGGTCAACGTAATACGAGTCTTTTCAATGAGCAAGCAGAAGAGATTTTTGATCAAGTGATGAAAGTTAAAAAGGAACAAGATAGACAAAGCATTCAATGGAAAACTTTTAAACAAGAGATTGGCCTACTATTGTTCGAGAGAAAGCAAGAATATGAAAAACAAAAAATTAAAAAAGCTCGAAAGAATGTTGGCATTAGATATCTTAAGAATAATTATCATGAAATTGATCCAAATCCAGTCGGATCTTTTTTCCTGAATGTGTTAGACGATTCTGATGAGTTCAAGGAAGCAGTGAAAAAATTTGGTAAACCTATTAAATTCACTGATGAAGATTTGTTATTTGTTCATGAAGAAGATCAAGTCGATAACTATGAACCTGGATCCGACACAGGTGAAAGCAATGCCCTTATTGCTTTTCAAAATGAACCCAGTAGTAATTCATTGGGACTTGCTATTGACTTTGGTATTTTCAATGAAACTGATGATCCTGGAATTGAAGATAATATCCCAGCTGGTTCATCAGAGGATAATAACCGTGAATTAGCATTGGTTAGAGGAGATGGAAATACTGAGACAGCGGTTGCACAAGAGAATATGTCAAAAGTTGGTGAATTACAGTCGAGTTACAATAGTTCCAAACAGAACCAATCTGAATTACTTGATACCCTGGAGCTTCTTGAAAGATTCAAAAATAAATACCAAGTGAAAGATTCATCAAATGAAAAATTATTGACATCTAGTAGAGAACAGGTGCAGCAACCTCGTGATAATGAATATGGTCAACAACTACTGCAATTGCAGAATATAAATGGAGAAGGAAATACATCAACAGAGACAAATACCAAGAGATTGGATTCAAGTTCTATTATATCAACCCTTGAAGAGATTAGAAACAAGTACTTGACTCCAGCTTCTAACAATGGGAAAATCGATGAGACAGAGAGATCTCCAGTTGATAATGGCACACAATCAGTTAATACTAGCTCTATTAGTAACGTGAATGATGGAATGATGGTTGATGAAAGTCAAGAAGAACCTGTAGTAAGAACTGAAAAACAAGGTGAAAATAGAATTAGAAATTCTTCTCCATCAATCGCCCATACCCTGAATGCATCGCAAACAATAGCAACACATTCTACTACTCCAAAATCAGCTCCAATTCAATCAACAACCAATTTCGAAGATCAACATCAAAAACCAATACCGTCAACAACCAGAAGACCAAGTTTTTCATACATGGAGAAGTATGGTAATGCCAAACATCAACAGCTGGTCCGTACAAGTGAAACACTGAACCAACAAACTTTTGAAGACTCTACTTCCACTACATTATTACCACCGAGACAACCACAGCCACAATCACTGTTAGTAAGAAAGCATCCCGATCAACAGCAACAAAAATCACCACAACTACGTAGCCCAAATGAACCCTTTGTTCCACTACACAGTACGACTACGGGTTCCACCATAGCACCTGGAAATAGTGAACATTTGTCAATTTCTACACAACAGGAACCTCGACCATGGTCTCCTGTTCCACCTACAATTTCTCAATCACAGTCCGATCAAAACAAACAATTAAAGGTAAACGTATCGTTAGACATCACATCGCATAATAATAACCCGATTTCCAACAACAGTCCACAATCAAGCGTGGATGTACTGAATGAAATGACAACCAATAAAAATTCACCATCATTAGCACTGGAAGGTCCTACAAATACAGAAGTGTCTACAACATCATCCTCGACGACAAAGAAGCTAAGAATAAGTGATTATAAACAACAAAAGTCGCTTTCACCAACTATTAGAGTACCGTCACTGGCCAAAGAAAAGTCCATTTCATCTCCTACAGAACAAGCTACTTCACGCCCTCTGTTGGATTCAACTAGACATTCACATTCATATGGAGGTTTGGCCATTCCTAGACGTAAATCAAGTTTGAAGAGACCAAGTGACTCCAATATTTCATCGTCAAAACCTTCAAAGCTGGTTAGATTTGAGTAATTCTTGAAAATATCTATTGCTAATAACAAATAGTTACTTGTTGGATAATCTTGCTATTTATAAATCACTGCATAATCATCATCATCATCTCATTTGTATATGTACACCTCTCTACATTATTTATACTTGTCATAATAATAAAAGTATTGAATATATATTTCAAACTAGAATGCAAATACTAATAGCAATAAAATATAAAAAAAATTTAAAAGTAAATCAAGATTCAAAACATCCCTAAAACAAACTCTTGTATTACTTTCTGATAAAGAAACCTTGGTGGATTATATAATAATAATAATAATAATAATAATAATAATAATAATAATGAATAAACAAATTTTTTAAAATTATTCATTTATTTAATCAATCATTTATTCAGTTTGGTTAAAAGCACCAGATTTCTTCAATTGCCACCAAGAAGTCAAGAATGGGAAAGCAAAGAAGAATCCCATAACACCCCAGTAGTAAACAGCAAATGGAATGAATTTTCTGTTTTGAACTTTGAATGGCAAGTTAGTGTAAACACCTTCTTTGGCATGACCATAAACAAGAGTATTCATGTCCAATTTTTTGGAAGAAACTTGGAAGTTTCTTCTGGTGATGATTCTAGATGGAATAGTTCTGGTAGATCTTAAAGCAGATTGAGCAAACATTGTGATTAGGGTTTAAAATGATGTAATAATTGTAAGTCGTAGTAGTCGTATGATATTGTTAATTTTTTTTTTCTTCTGTCTTTCTCTCATTGAGATCTTTATTGGATTTCTTTTGTTACGGGCTATGATTGATTGAATATTAACTATGGTCGTGTACATGATAACGAAAAAACTGAAAATATAGCAGAACCAATAAAATCTCATTGGTTAAACATCAATTGGTGGATTACACGCGCGAGTACAATATGAGCTGATTTTGTATGGCTAATAGAAAACTTAACCCAAGAACCAAAGAGAGAGACAGAGGAAAGAAAAAAAAAAAAACTAAGAGAAAATCATCAACTGTTCTTAAAACAACACTCCATCACAACTAACCTCATATTTACATATTCATAATGGCTATTGCTCCAATTACTGGTACTTTGAAAAGAAAAATCATAACTGATATCTCCCTTGGTTTCGTCGCTGGTTTCGGTTTGGCTTTCTTATACTGGGAAGTTGAACACAAACCACTTATTGTTAAAAGAGATGCTTACTATGCTCAATTAAAGAAACAAAAGGAAATTGAAGAAAGTGCTTAAATATTAAAAGAAATGTGATTATTATCATTCATATTCATTAACTAAAATGATTTATATGTGTGTTTTTTGCAATGAACAATTTATTCAACATTTTTTTTATATATATATTTTTACAAGCTATATTATCTGATTAGCCTTATGAAATTACAGGATTAAGATTTCCTTTCCCCTTTGTTTTTTTTTTATTTGCATTCATATTCTCCAAATTTATTATTGTTATATAATTATTCTTTAATTTTGATATTAGGTATATTTGACAAAAAAAGAATACATATATCTATCTTAAAAAAAAAGCTTCACAAATTATTCATCATATTGTTTTACTCTGACATGAATTTCCAAAGCTTGTTACTATTGACAATACCATTGGTCAAGACAATGAGTTTCTTGGATTTGCCTTGTTTCTTAAACCTCTCCTGTAAGTATTTGAAACATGTTATTTCACTTCTAGTAATACCACCAATAATTACAATCACAAGGTATTCTGACTTGTCATCATTCACTTTCTCTAGATTCAAATCAACAGTGTCACCAGCAAACATGGTATTAACGCCTAAATTATCCCAATTTGGTCTTCTCTTGAGGTTGTTGACCGGTTTATACTTTAAGAAATCCCTAAAGTATAAAGATTCGACAAAACGATAAAGCAATGGAACCGTATTTCCTGGTAATGCAAATGACGGATTTGGGTATAAATCTAATAAATTTGTCAGTTCATTTGTACCACTTTCATTCATGTCCTGTTGTTCTGCATCTTCATCCTCAAATGGATGCAAGTTCCAGAATTTATTGATCAAAGTGTAGTTACTTCTAAAAGCATCTCTGCCACCAGATATTCCAATATTCTTATCCTCTTCAATGTCCAATTCATCAGGTATGGCTTTCTTCTTCTGCTTTGTTAAACCTAAACTGCTGAGAAAATCACCAGAAGATTCGTTTATAACTCTAATCATCTTGTAATCAATGAGCTTTTCTAAAGTAATAGAAGCTTCGATTCCATAGTTGTCCTGTAAATCAACAGAGATCCACTCAAGATCTTTACTTGAAATCCCATCATTCAAATAACCTATTAACAAAATTGTAGCAAAAACAAATTCTGATTGATAATTACTATTAGTGAAAAACTTTAAATTAGAAATATGAGCTTTATAATCCATGTCAAATATATCATTCTGAAATGTAAGAAAACTTTCATAGTCTTTATTTATCTTGTCTAGCACCTCTTCTCCGATAATAGTATGTTTTTTTACCAATTCTTCTTGAAGTGACAATGTACCAAGATTTGAAACCAACTGCTTGATGTCACTGATATTAGAATCTTCAACTGAGGTCTTGTTTTGGACTGTTGATGTTTTGAATTGCTGTTGGATATATTTCGCTAACTTATTCAAACGCAACCCGATGGATGAAAAGTTCAAATGTTTCAAATCTTGAGAGTATAATTCATCTTTAGACAAATTCTTATTGATATCTTTACTAGCTAAATGTTCAATAATTTCGAATCTTATGTCAAATAAATCATCTATTATCCCATGATAGTTCAATTGGTTAAACACACATGGTGTAAAATCGAGATTTCTTTCCAAAACAAACCAAATCTGTATTACTGTGAAGGGTATCCAAGTAAAAATCAATTTCCAACTTAGTCATATTTTCATTCAAGAATTCTGGAATTTTCGAATTTTGTAATTGATCAATGAGCAACTTTGCATGAGATCCTTTACCATAGATATTACGTATCTTAAAAAGATGATCATGCTTTTCATCAGTGATACCCATAAACAACAATTTAATCAAAGCATTTTCTAATTGGTTTACTTGCTTAAGTGGCCTTTCAAAATAGTCATCAAATCCAGCAAATTTATTAATCTCTGTAGTCAATATTCCATCAGCATAAATAGGATATGTTGCCCAGTTGAAAAGCTTAATCTTCGATGTAATATTAACCGGCTTTGTATTGATCTCAGGAACCAAGATATTTTCAAAACTGACAATCCCATTAAAAAGTTTGTTTATATGATATATGAATGGTTTCCCCAAGTCTTTAACAACAATATTAAGCTTCAAATTATGCAAATCCAGTTTTGAGTGTATTAGTTTATGCAAGATACTAATGTTCCCGATTGAACCAGTCGGTATCACAACAATCAAACTGGCGTACTTTGTCAAGACCCCGGATGAAACTTCCAATAATTCATTATTCAACCATAATATGTTCTGAAATTTGCCATGCTCTTTTAATTTGGTGAATGTAGTCAAGAAATTTATTAGTGGAGACAATACAGGATCTAAAACAAGCAAGTTATTAGACGTATAAATCTTTGAAAACTGGTCCAACAAGTTTTGTAGTGTCAAGTTATTGAACTCGAGTAATTGATGTGATGGCGATGCAAACTTATCTAATGTCATGGATAGACTAGTTCTGAGAGGTGGCTAAACTGTTGATATTAAAGTTGTGATTTATGATTACAAGTTTTTTTTTTGTTCGACTGTTGTCTCGATTTTTTAGTATCAACAAATGTATTGCAAAAATATTGTATATATACAAAACAACTACAACTTTGCATCTTTCAAATGTTTGTCTTGAAACTTAACCAAGCCTTCTTGTATAAAAGATGCAACTTGTACTCCTTTGTCGCTATAAATCTCACCTTCAAAAAGAACTCTATTGTGGGTTAATTTAGTACATCTATAAGACATATCCATCCATTTAGTCACATCAAAATCATCATCATGGAAATAAATAATATGGTCCAAGGATAAACTTTGATAATTTATGGCACGTTCATCCAAATTTAAATCATTGATACGTAAAATTCTATTCAAAGTACCCAAATATAATCCATCTGTAATATTAGCCAACCCAACATATTGGAAAGATTTATTAAGATTAACCAATGGTTGGTTGAATCCTTGTTCATTGTCAATACCCCATCTAACTAAAGCACTCATTCTGCGTTCAAATACCGGCAATCCCTCTTCTTCTTTGGAAGAGTCTAATTTAAGAAGTTCAGGTGGGAATTTATAATACAACAAAAGATTTGATTCCATATCAGTTACAGGTAAACTATCAATATCATGATCTTTAATCCATTTGTGATTTGGAGTTTGGAAAACAAATGGTTTTTGAGGTGCATTTTCATCATCTTCGTCATCCTCTTCTTCACCCTCGTCAACATCACCATCTTTTGCTCTTTGACGAATCTCAGCATGATAGTCTTCATATTTTTTCATGGCTACTTTATATGAATTTCTTCTGGTTAATGAAATACTTGCTATGTAGATAACAACACCATTTTGAATTCCTTTGACTGATCTATTGCAAAATGAATTACCATCTGAAACCACTTGAACGTCCCATTCAACAGGGATGGTATCACTTCCAGCACGAATGAAATATGAATGCAATGAATGAGGACTAAATTCTGGATCACAAGTTTTCATGGCCACTAATAAAGCTTGTCCTGCTAAATTTCCACCAAATACACCTCGAACTGTTGGGTGTGGTTTTACTAATGGCTTTACCCCCACATATTTGGTATCTGAAACTTTAATCACGTCAAATTCTTTCTGGACGTCTATTGTATCTCCGTTCTTGTAGTTATAAGTAGGCATTACTTGATTGAATAAATTATATATAATGATCTTCAAATTGAAGAAGTGAAGAAACAGGAATAATCTTGAAAGAAGTGATTTTTCTTTTCTTTTTTTTTTACGAAAGGACTTTTCCTTGTGAAAACGAAATGAACTTTTGAATGTGGGGGATAAAAAAATTATCAACAGAACTATGTGTAGGTGCATAACCCCGCTTAAAATAATACCGAGCTACAAGTTTTCAATTATTCCGCTTTTCTTTTTGCAATCATTCTTTATAAATGTCTATGTATATCTATATTCATAATATTAAAACTTTGGTTTATTCTTAATGACAAATAAACGCTCTTGTGACACACTCGCAACATGTACACCATTCTGGGTATAAACTTGACCATAGAATAATACTCTATCATGACTTAATCTAGTCACTTTAAGTGAGTAAATCAAATACTTTGTAGCATCAAATCCGCTATCATGGAAATAAATACTATGATCTAATGACACATCAAATGAACTTTCTACTTCAACTCCCATATTCTCAAAATAATAACGTAGTCTGAACCAATCAGTTACTGCTGCTAATGCAGCGTATTGATAATCCCTTGTCATGCCCACAATCCTTTCATTTTCGTCACCATATCGAATCAAAAAGGAAAAAACATCTCTTGAACATATTTCTGGAAATGATCTCACAGCAATATGTGTATGTGGATTCATGATAATAGTTTTACATTCAGATACATCACGACTAAGTTTTTGATAATAAGGTTCAACTTTTCTTTGGAATTGTAATGATGGTTTACCAGTTTTTTTAATCACTTCAGCATTGGAATTTTTCCTTGTTAAAGAAATATTTGAGGTGAAAACCACTTTTTTATTTTGTAATCCACGAATCATTCTATTAGCAAATGTTCTTCCTGTGCTTGTTTCATCAACTTCCCATTCAATTGGAGTTTCATCACTAACTGCTCTTACAAAATAAGCGTGAACGGAATTAGGTTGGAAACCTTCTGGAACTGATCTAATAGCAACAATCACCGATTGTGCAACTAAATTACCTCCATATACTCCACGGAATTGTCTGCCTTGTTTTTGTAATGGATTAACCCCTCTATATCTATTGTTGTCAATTTGCTTAACACCAAAAACAGTGGAAATGTCCACAGTGCGTAAACTTGAAATATTAGAAACCAGTGTCATTGATTATGAATGTTTAGTTGATTTTTCCTTATGATTATGTGTTTTTTTTTTTGAAAGAATAAATCCCTTTGAGAGATTTGGTCAATTATTTATAGAATTCGATGCGTTTCAAAAAGTAGGTACTCTTCTGCCCTGAATTGGGTTTATTGTCTTTGAGATACTTCCGCGGATTAAATATGATTTTTTATTTTTTTTTTGGGTAGAGAATGCTTTTGCGTCGTGGTAGCACTTTTTTTATTTCACCAGGCGCCGCCACAGCGACATAACATTCTTATTCTACAATTTCACATGTATAGATGTACCATATCACCAATGATTATAGTTTATGTCATTATTTTATTTCATTCTTTATCTGTCTACAAATCATGATCCCTTACATCCGTTATTTTTATCCTGTTTCCTTTAAAAAAAATTCACATTGTATAATGAAGCCGGTATATAAGCCAACCTACTTCCTAAAGCCTCAACTTGCATATCGAATAATGACAATAATAATAATAATAAATAATCACAGTAGATCCAAGTAATCTCCGATGAATTAAATCAAAGTTTTGGTGCTTCAGCAATAAATAATCGTTCCTGAACGATACTTGCAATATGACGACCAGTATCAGAATATACCTCTCCTTCTATTAATGCTCTTCCGTGTGCTAATTTGGATAATCTGATTGTTGTAGTTGACCATTTTGTAATATCAAAATCAGTACCATGGAAAAACACAGTATGATCAAGTGATACATTAAATTTTGGATCTAAATGAATATCCAAGTTTCGTAAAATTTGACCCAAGTCAAGTACATCTGAAATAGCTGCAAGTCCGACAAATTGATAAGGTTGACTGACATTTTTCCACGCATCATTTGTTTCACCCCATTTTACTGAATATGATATCTGATGAGAATGCAATTGTTTAGGATAGTTTTTCACTTCAATGAAAAGTGATGATTGATAATATGTGTCAAGTTCAGCGTTACTGTAAGTTTTAACAGTTTCATCAGGTGGTGTATCGTATGTAAAATCATCTTTAGAACCTGCAGAATTTCTCTTCGTTAAAGAAACAGCAGCAACATAAACGACGTTTCCATGTTGTATACCTTTAACAATTCTATTTGAAAATGATTTCCCATTAGATATGATTTCAACTTCCCATTCAACGGGAATATCTGGATCACCACCACGTATGAAATAACTATGAATCGAATGTGGTGTATATCCAACTGGGGCTGACTCAATACCAACCAAAACTGCTTGAGCACAGAAATTACCTCCATAAACTCCTCTTGTTCTTGGGGTTGGTTTATTCAATGGACGGTTTCCAATATATTTGTTTTTCGCTATTTTCTTCACTCCGTATACTTCTTCCACAGTAAGGTGACTCATGGTATAATTAATAATGATTATAAAGTGTATACAATAACTATTACCAAATTAACTCAAAAAAAAAAATTAAGTTTTGTTTCCAGAAGATCCAAGTTGGGTTATATATTTAACATAAAGTTGGACAAAAGAGTCCAAAAAAAAAAAATAATGAATCACAATTCCTTTGCCGAGGTTCTAATCGTATTATTTTTTTTTTCTCTATCTCTCTTGTTAGCGCTTCTGTGCCCCACATGATTGGAATTTTCCGCCAATAACAAATCCGGAGAAGCTCATTGGACTACAATTGATAAACACTAACCATCTATTAAATTTGAATATATAATGCCAATTATATACTATAACTTAGCACCAGCTTCAAGACCATTAAGTTGAACTAAACCTTCTTGCACAAATGAAGCAACTTGTACACCTTTGTGATTGTAAATTTGCCCTTCGAAAAGAACTCTGTTATGTGAGAATCTTATACATCTGCATGTAAATGAGTTCCATTGTCCCACATCAAGATCTTCATCATGGAAATACATTGAATGATCTAACGAAACTGAAAAATAATGAACAAGTTGAGTGTGATCAGCATCGTCAACTCGTAATATTCTTAATAATCTATTCAAATAAACGGCATCAGTTAAAGCAGCCATACCAACATATTGATATTCCGAGTTCAAGTTAACTAATGGTTGGTGATGACCATCTTCATTATTAATCCCCCATTTAAAATACCAACTCAATTTTCTATCAGCAGCAGGTCTTGCTTCTTCTTCTTTCGACGCTTCTAATGAAACGACTTCTGGGAAAAATTTATGATAAATTAAAAGAGAAGAAGATGGATTAGCAACAGGAAGATCCTCTATCTTGTGTTTATCAAACCATTCGTGTCTTTTTGCTTGAAATTCAAATGGCTTAACTCCGGTAGCCTCTTCAGTTTTCTTTGCAGAATTTTTCTTTGTTAAAGAAGCACTGGCTGTGTATACCAATTCACCTGCTTGAAATGCTTGTAAAGATCTATTGGCAAAATTTCTACCATTTGATGTTTCTTCAACTCTCCATTCTAAAGGTTCTTTATCATTGACAGCTTTAATGAAATATGAATGGAACAGGTGTGGTCTAAATTCTTCAGGACAAGATCTGATGGCAACCAATAATGCTTGTCCAGCTATATACCCACCATATGCACCTCTTGAACGTCTATCTGGTTTCGGTATTGGACGTTTGCCACGATATAAATTGATACCTATTTTTTCAACTCCGAATTCTGATTCCAAGTCAATCGCTTGATTCTGTGGGTAATTTGCTTCTGAAATATTTTCAATCATGAGTTGCTTATAATATAAATGTAATGAATAATTAAAAAGATTAGTGAAATCTATAAAGAATTGAAAAGAAGATAAGAATGAATTAAAAAAAAAAAAAATACAAGGAATGATAAGCTTTTTATATATCTGACGGAAAAATAATATGAAAATCGCAGAGAGATGGTTTATCCAGCGGAAGATGATTTTGTTTGAGTCTGTAACAACAAATTTTCACATGTAGCAAACAACAATATGCACACTCCCAAAAGAAATATTTCCTAACCAAGCCGTGTTTCATAATGGGAAACTGATGTAATATACGATGGGTAACAACGGTAATCTGTGACATATTACCTTGTTCTTGTCGGAGTATTTTTCAAAAACTTTATTATTTCTGTTTTGGAAAATCGCCTGTGATACATTTGTGTCAGTTATTCTTGGAAACAGTACTACCCGATAAGTTCTAATGTTTCCCTAGAGAATTATTTCATTTTACGCTGGAAAGACATCAGGTTTGAAGTAGCCATCATAAAGAAACTAGAACTTGTACTACTAGTGTTGTGAAATGACTATGCCGCGGCTCATTTAGTACGATATCACAGATATTTATACGCGCGATCTAAAGCTATCAGAACTGTTCTATTACAAAACACTATGAAACACTGTCAATCCTTCTTGAATAACAGTAGCAATACATTTATGTTTCTCATTGAAAATATAACCACGAACCATGCATCTATTATTAGATAATCTTTTCATTTGATAAGTAAATGTCAACCAGTCTTTACAAATATCAAAACCAGATTCATCATCTTCTGAAGTGCTATGAAAATAAATATGATGATCCAAACTCATTGCGTTATAGTGTACAATTTGATGGACATTAAGACTACGTCTCATTATATGAGTGGCATCTGTAGATGGATCATATGTACCATCAACCTGTAAGGAACGTGCAAAAGGAAGATGTAAAACTCTAGCCATGGTGGTAAGAAATGCAGAATCAGATAAATCCGTCAAACCAACAAGATTATACATGGGATCTCTAAATGATTGAGTATCTCGTGGTCTTAATATATTTTTCTCCAATGTATGAATTGTACCTTGAGCATCAGGAAATGGCTCCACGATAGTATCATATCTTGCATTAGGTTGAGGCTGATTACTTATTCCACTAAATACTGTCACCCACCTTTCTGCTGGTGCTTGTTTATCTTCTTCTGGGCATTCTCTATAATCAATAAGTTCTTTCCCAAATGCATTTCTAACAAAATCTGTATGTTGAACTTGATATAATTCATCTGGGTTGGGATACTTCAATTGGATTTTAGGTACTGGGGGACTAACATCAAAATCATGGACAGGTTTGCTATTAGGTCTTCTCAAAGTTACCAAACACGTCAAACGATGTCTCCCCTTTTGTTTGGCAATAACATATCGTTTACTTATATTTTCATCATCATACAATTTTTCAACTGTATAATCCATGGGAACTTTGGCATTTCCTGCTCCAATAAAATACAGATGGTATGAATCAGGTACGAAAACTTTATTTGTTTTTTCATCTCTTGTAGATTCAATACCTACTAATAAAGATTGTGCCATCATATGTCCTCCATAAACACCTCTTGCGCCTTGTATTGGTAATCGTAATGGATGTGCTCCCACATAATGAGTGTCGTCTATTTTGATTACTCTCAAAGCTTCTTCAAAGTCCGGAAACGGGTTCGGACCAGCCGATAATTCAAACATTTATAACCTGGAATAAAGTAGATTCTAAACTATAATGACTATTTTAATTTAAAAGGTGACTATAGTTGTGAATCGAGTAATGTTGAAAAAGTCTATGCTATATATAGTGGTCGGTGCCCCACATTGCTAGTACCAACTTTTTTCTTTGGTGCAGATTCTTTTTTTTTTTTTTTTTGTTTTTGTGGTGAATTAGTTTACTCCTCTTTTCAGGTGGGTTTTCCGTACTGGATCCGGCGGAGAGATTTCCAAAATTGGTGCTATTTTGCGGCGAGTATAGATTATTGACTTCTATGAGTTTTGCAACCCGCGGTTGCACTTTCATGTGAATTTCAATGGTTAGTTATCTGTTTGTAAGTTGACAGTGATAACAATTATAATCTTTGTGAATTGCTTACAAGACTACTCCTATTAAATGAAAAAGAGCTGTAAGTTGTTTCATGAGGAAGAATGGGACCATACCGTTTGCAGAACCAAGTCCGTCCCATAAACCCAAGATTGCATGCTAGGGGGAAAAAAATTATTGAACTAAATCTTCAGTCTAAAAACAGAAAACAGAAAAAAAAAAATTTGTGTCGTGATGGGTCGAGAAATGTTACATGATACAACCCAATGCAACGACCAACTATAACAGCCTATAGAAGTATAGACGATCTAAGACAGCTCAAAAAATGGTTTTACAAATATAATGATGGTGAAGATAATAGATTGAAAGCGGTACAAAAAGTTAAAGGATTAGCAATAAGAGGAAAACTTCCACATGGAGTTGAAGCGACTTCATTTTTAACAACAATGGTTTTGAATGATAATGAACAAGGACAAATAGACTCAAACACTTTACAATTATCATATACAATGGCATTAATTAGATTTGTGAATGGTTTGTTGGATCCATTTCAACAATCCAATTATGCTATTCCTATGCATTTGTTAGCCAAACAATTGAATCTACCAACTTATTTTGTTGAATTAAGACATATGGGGACTCATGAAAGTTTACCGAGTTTAGATATCTTGAGAATTACATGTGCTAATGCATTAAATTGGTTATATGAAAACTTTTGGAATAATATAAAAGATGTGGATGAAGAACTGGGTGCAACGTTGAAAGATCCGTTAAGGGAAGCATTGAATTTAAGAGTAAAAGAAATTGACACCATGTTGGAAAAATATCAGGTGTATAACAATCTTAAAATGTTCAAGAAAATACGTAAACAAGATTTGGATAAAGTCTATGACATTGATAATACAGAAGATGAAAGTGCAGTCAAGTATAATAAATGCATGGAGAATTTAGTAAATTTTTCAAGTGAAGATATGAAGTTACTAGTGGATATCTTGTTGTATAAGAATTATTTGATTTATCCTTCATTGAAAGTCAAAGATAAAAAATCAAAGTTTAATCCTTTGGTTGTCAAGTTGTATAAACCGTTGTTGGACAGGTTAGGGATACAGTGCAAGATAGAGTGTTTTGATCAAATCATAATTATAATGGAAAACAGGACCAAAGATCCATTGGAAGCAAAATTGCATAAAAAACTAGGGTTTGCTGAATTAACACATCATGATGAAATAATCCAGTTGGTAGAGTGGCTGGTGTATTTTGGTCAAGAGCTTATCGCATCAGAAACTATTCCAGAACAATTTGATAACAAAGAATCACTCATTAAAAAGATTTTGGATAACTTGCAACCAATAGAGAAAAAGATACCTGAATCCATACTTCCTACGTTTTCAAGTGGCCTTGATAGATTACTAGAAGCTATTTCAAAAGAAGAAATTCTGCAAAGCTTAGTTGAAAGATTATCTGACTGGATAAAACTGATTAGAAACTTACAGTCTACTAAAAAGACATATGAGTTACCACCCTCGTTGGATGATCTACTTGGTTCAACAGTATCTCTGTCTTCTAAACGACCATTGGAAGATAAGCCTAACCAGTATTCAGATACAAAGAAACGACACTTACCAAAAAACAATGAACTTTTCCTATTGACACCTCATGAAAATTGGAAACCAACACCATTTGGCACATGTGTATAGAATAATAGACATTAATGATTAACATCACACTCTTATCTAATCAGCAGCTCTGTCTATATTTTTTTAGCAGGTCGACACTACGTATTACATCACATCACACGCTCGTAGCACCAGTACCACGACAAAGAAAGAAAAAAAAAAATATCACAAATTTGTTAGCAAAGATAAAATCAGGTTGTGGGATTCTGTTCTCACTCACTTTCTCTATCCAACCAGCAAAATTGCACACCTTGGTAACCAACCAAAAAAAAGAAAGCCCACGATAAGGATTTTGGATCTCAATCTATAGAACATTATTTTCTAACCACATACCCTACTAATCAGGTTCTATACTTTGTTCAAGTTATTAGTTTAACACGATCACAACTAGCAAGTCTTACCATCTCTCTAATCATTCCTTGTTAATAGTATTTAATTTTAAGACTTTGATCCCGTACTCCATACTTTCCCCTTTTTTTTTGCCCATTACAAAAATTATAGTCACATCCTAAACAAAACACCCACTATAATAATAATAATACCAAGCTAAAGCCACAGTAATAATCACAATAACATTTCATAATACTAGATGAGTCCCCAATGGATACCACAGAATATACAGAAAAGGCTACTTTTATACGTCCTTCAGCAACTATCATTGTTTTCCGAGATTGATTTGCCTAATCTTGAGGAAGTCTCACTAAATAATATTGTTCTTAAAAATATTGCCATTGATCCAGAAAAAGTAGGAAAACTTCCCGGATGTAATCTTAGATATGGACAACTTGGATCTTTAGAATTGGCTACCATATCAGGTATAAGTGGAGTCAATATTGAAGTTAATGATGTTGAACTTGTGATTTCTCCAGATTTTGATATTGATGAAGATATTGCTAACCATGTAGCGCATCTGTTGGCTCAAAGTACGGCCGATTTGGCCAACACAATCATGCTTGATAATGAAATCGATGACAACAATGAGGATGATAATACTTCTTCGGGTAATCAAATAAAGGACAATTATGATGATGATGATGATGATGATGATGATGATGATAGTGATGAAGATATCCCTAAGACTAATGACAAGACACGTCGAGCTAGCCTAACTGGGAAGAAACCTTCAACTTTGGGAGGAGTCATGCAAAAAGCTGTTGAGATGGCATTACTGAGATTACAAGTGAAGATCAGTAATCTAAGGGTCAAGATAATTTCTGAGTTGACAGATTTGCTAATGGAAGTAGATACTATTGATATAAAGAGTATTAATGGTACGCGAAATGTCAAAGTTGAAGGAGCTCGATTAAAGACTTTAAAACCATTAGTCAATCCAGGTGAATCCTGTGCAACTAAAGAATCAAAATCAACTGGTGAGAATAAATCCAATCCTAAAGATACACATACACATAATGAAGTAAACGAAAAGAATAGTGATGACGATGACAAAGAAGAAGATGATGATGATGAAGATGACACCAATGATTATGGTGATGAATCTTTGATGGATAGCATGGTTTTCACACATGAAGAAGCAAGCTCGATATACATGAGTGCTACATCACAATCTTTTGAGAAATCAACAACTTCACAAGGACCTGAAGGAGTTGACAATAAAGCTGATGAGGAGAGCACAGAAAACCAAGATCCACCAATTGTTTTTCATATGGATGAGTGTGCTATAGAGTTTGATGGGTTAGCAACAATATCAAATTTGGAAGTTGAAATTGGCAATATAAATTTGGCATTCACTCCGTTGACACCAACATTGATATCGATTCTACAAGGAGTAACAAAAAGTCTCAAGATTAAATATTACCAGAAAAAGAAGAATGCAAAAACAAAACTTGCACAACGAAACAGGAAATTCCCACAATATGCTGAAGAAGATGATGAAGTGGTTGATGATGAGCCACAACAAAATAGTGATTCTGAAGATCCATTTTTCAACAAACTCAAGATTAACAACTTTGTTATTAGTACAACATCTGCATTGAGTGGAACTGGAGAATTTACAAGTAATAATGGTATCAACATAATCTTTTCTAACATAAATATCAAACAAAAAAATGAGTTGTTGTTATATGGTGGGGTTGAATCGGTAAAGATTACACGTTTTGAAAAAGACACCATTTTTGATATTTTTCAATTTGAAAAACCTCTTGTTCTGCAATCGCCCGTTTCCCCTGATTCTGGTTCATCGATATCTAGCAACACGCCTACGAAAGCGGATGTACGGTTTGAAGTGTTTAAGAAAGCGGAAACAGCTGGTGATTTGGAAATTACAGTATTGATGGCAAAAAGTGCATATTTCAATTTTGATCTACAAAGTTTTTTAATTTTATCGAATTTTGCTAAAGCATTGAGCTCCATTATGGATGAATATAGTGTGTTAAAGAAAGTGATTGATAAATGGGGAACAGAATTAAGTAAACTAGAAAAGAAAGGAGATGTCTCAGAAGATGCCACTAAAATCCAGTTTATTTTACAAACTGCATCGATTTTTGCCAATACCGTTGTTGCCCGTGATTTACAACTTCAATTGATAGTTTTCCCGATAAAGTTCAATTTAATGCAAGATCAGTTAACCATATCGAAGATATTACTTAATTCAATACATGGTAATGTTGTGGATGAAGGATTGGTAACGATTTCAGACATTGCTTTTATAACGAAAACTAGTGAATTCAAAGCTTTTGTTCAATCATCTACAACAAGTTCATCGAATTCGAATTCTCCTTCATTGCCTCGTCTTACCAATATGATTTCGAAGCTGAGCTTGACCATACAAAAGATTGCTGTCGACTTATCAATGGAACGTTTGAAGTTTATTGGTGATAAAGTAAAAGTGTTTCTAGATAACTTTGTTGAACAATCGCCAAATCAATTGAATTCTTTGGAGAACTCATTTATGGATGAACCTCATAGAAAGGGCAACTCGAAGTTGGAAAGTTCAATGCTGATGGCTTCATCATTGCACTATAGTACAAGACGATCAGGTAGACGTCTTGGGCTTGGTTTAAATAATTCTCCTAGTTTATTTTTGGGATCTGTAAATAGAGTCAACCTGGTTTCGTTTCAATTAATTATCAAAGAAATCACTATTAGCATTACTAATGTGTTTCCAAAGTTTGGAGATTTGAATATTGGTTTGTCTGAGATTCAAATGTATAAGACCAAACAGGATATTCATGGACATGTTATGTTTGTTGGTGTTGACAGGAAAAAGGACGATTTGGTTGAAAGACTAGTGCATCAATACCAGGATTTACCGCTTGATAAACTTGCATTCCCATTGATACAGATTAAATGTAAACTTGGTGAAAGAACCAATAAGATCGAAGTGATTGCAAGAAACTTGCTACTTGAATATTACACTCATTGGTTGCTTTTAATGAACAAGGATGAATCGATAATAGATGCCGTTGAAGAGGAAATTATTGAGAAGGTGGCACCTTCATCTAAATCATCATCACCGACAAAATTTGATGTCAGATATACCATTTATGACTGTATGATTGGATTAAGTCCAGGAAGACTTGATTGTAAGAGTTATTTGTTGATTGGGAAGGGGAACTCTGATCTTTCGTTTGGAATCAATCAATTTTATATTAAATGTTCATTTAGGAATCTTACGATGGTGTTGATTGATGATGCTAAGAATTTCATTCCTTTTGAAACAAAGAAACAAAATCGTCGGAGTGCAAGTGGACAAGTCCCATATGACTACATATACCCATTAGAGTATTATTTGAATCTGGGATATATACAAATTGGATCTATAAATGTCGCTCATGTTGGAATAACTTTTAATACCGATATTGAAGAACTCAAAAAGAGGAATGAACGACTTGGAATTAGAGATAGTTTATCACTTGTTGATTTGAAGATCAATTCTGATGAACATCAAATTAATTTATGTGCTGATTCAGCAAATACTTTAATTCAGTTGATTAATGACTTGAAATTACCATTGGATTTCAAGGATGAAGATAAGATGAAGGTCAAGTTTTCAGGTCCTATTGATGTAATGAAAGATATTGAAGAGAATATCTTTAAGGATTTAGAGGAAGAATTTACAGAGTTGACAATAGATGAGGATGGAAATCCTAGTGAGAGTAGTTCACAAGAAGCATCATCATTATTGTTTGACGAGAGACATTTTGAGAAAGAAAGTCGTTCAGTTTATGATAATACTAATGTTGATCCTTTGCATATTAATATTAATTTATCCAAGACTAGTATTTATCTCCATGATGGATATGATTGGAAAGAAACAAGAAAAGCTATCAGAGGTACAGTTAAGAAGTTTGAAAAACAACAACGGGAAAGACAAGATTTGGAGCAAGATCAATTGCAAGATACTAATGAACCTCCAAAAAGAACAAGAGTTGAGTTTGATATTGAAGAGGTTCCAGAAGAGCAAGAAAATGATGTCATGGAGGAAACATTATATCAATCCATCCATCTTAGCGCTCCTAAGAAATCAAACGCAGTTGATTTGACTGCAAGTATTAATATGGAGTTGCAAAATGGAGATGTTGATGATGATGACTTGGATGATGTTGATAAATTTGAATCTAATGTTTCTCTGGGTAAGAATTATAAGAATTTAAAACTCAGACGTTCTGCTAAACATAAAATTTTAATTGATTTAAAGAATATTGAAGTGGGGGTTATTGTCTATTCCACACGTGATCCAAGAAAGGACAAAACTGATGAAAATATGGAGTTTGAATTGTTGAATTTAGTAGAAGTTCGGGTCAATACCATTAATGTTTATGATAATTTACCATCATCTACTTGGAACAAGTTTCTTGGGTATATGAATATTCTTGGAGAAAGAGAAATTGGTACCAATATGTTGAATGTTTCGATTTTGAATGTTAGACCAGACCCTACAATGGTTGCTGCTGAAGCTATTATGAATATCTCTGTATTACCATTGAGATTGCATATCGATCAAGATGCATTAGATTTCATGGTTAGATTCTTTGAATTCAAAGATGAAAGATTTGAATTACCTCCAGATGAGATTGTATACATTCAAAAATTTGAAATGAGTCCTGTTAAATTAAAAGTTGATTATAAACCAAAGAAAGTTGATTTTGCAAGTTTAAGGTCTGGCAAAGCTGGTGAATTTGCAAATTTTTTTACGTTAGATGGAGCTACTTTAACATTACCTAAAGTTAAATTATTTGGTTTAGATGGAGCTGCTAAGATTGGTGCTGGGTTAGGTAAATCATATATTCCAGTATTTCAACTGACACAAGTTATTGGTATTATTGCTGGACTTTCACCATTAAGATCAGTTGTTAACATTGGCGGTGGTTTTAAAGACTTGATTGCCATTCCTATCAATGAATATAAAAAAGATGGTAGATTATGGAGAAGTATTCAAAAGGGAACAACTTCTTTTGCCAAAACTACAGGATATGAATTGTTGAATCTTGGAGTGAAGTTAGCATCTGGTACTCAAGTATTATTGGAGCAAGGTGAAGAACTATTTGGAGGTGAAGGGTCGTCAGCTAGAACACCAAAAAATCAAAGACAACGTCGACGTTCTTCGAGTGCATCAGATACGCTGGTTCAATTAGTAGAAGGTGGTGGTGGTGGTGGATCGAGGCGTAAGAATTTACTTGAAAGCTCTCAATTGTTGAACAAAGCATCTAGTAAGATGAAACATCAAGATGTTGGAGCAAATAAGTTGTATTCCAACGTCGAATTAGATGATGAGGATATGGATGGAGATGGTCGTATAACTAATGAATTATTGAGTAAATCGATATTCTTATTGGCTCCAGTTTCGGATGACAAAGGAGAGAAATCCGATGGAGAAGAAGAATTTGAAATTTACCCGTATAGCTTGTATGCGAATCAACCGGAGACAGTAGGAGAAGGATTAAAATTGGCGTTTAAGAACTTCAATAGAAACATGCAACTTACAAAAGAAGAATTGGTCAAATTACAAGGAACTGAGAATGCCAAAGGGGCAATGCAACAGATACCTGTTATCTTGCTTCGACCAATGATTGGTACAAGTGAGGCCATTGCCAATGTTTTACTGGGAATTAGTAACTCTATTGATAAGGATAAATTAATTGAGAAACAAGAAAAATATGGTTCATAGTTTAAATAGGAGATTTTTCCTTTTCTATTATTATTATCATTTTTCTGATAATATTTAATGTGTAAAAATGAGAAATTGACTGTGTATGTAGATAAGATGCAAATAATACATGCAAAGGAATATTTCTTGGTAACGTGTATCTACAGTAAAAGATCAGCGTCAATTAATCGATCGTTTTTGATTTTTGAATATAGTATCTGTGACTTGTGTGACTGGTGTGACTCGGGTGGTTTGAGATGTGAGATGTGAGATGTGAGAAATGGCAGTTTAAGCCGTACTGTGTGTTTGTACTCACACGACTATCTCTCTCTCTTCCTCTTTCTTCCTCTCTAATCAAGCGACACGTGCATTAGCCAGGTCGTTCTTTGTTTAGTTTAATTTATTTTGTGTTTTGACAAGAGTTGAAAGACAAGACGAAGAGGCTCAGCAAAAGCAAATAAAAAAAAATTTTTGTTGGCGGCAGTTGTTGTTGGATAGTAGTGTACGCAGTGACAATTTGATGTTTTTCCTTGCTTACGGCGCTGACAAGAAAAAAAAAAAATAAAAATAATTTTCCTGTCCGGATTTATGAAATTGTTCCCGATGATAAGAAGCAATGAAATTTATGGAATTGAAAAAAAAAAAAATTCTTAACTATGTTCAAAGTGGAGAAGTAAAGTTATAACTACAAATGGGCATTTCAAAGATAACAACAATAGGAATAAGAAAAACATTGCTTCTCCTCTCTTTCTAAATTGACACGGCTCAAAATTTGTTCTATCGTTAATCTAAATAGGGGCAACGCACGTCTAATATTATTGCTGCAAAAGAAATTAGACCGATGTCATTATACACCTAGAAGCGTAGACAGTTAGAGAGAAAAAAAATTTTTTTATTCCCTTGTGTTATTTGGTGCGGCATTTGAATTGAACTCAACTTATACCATCGGAGAAATTAAATGAAGACAAAACCAATATTGTGGGTGAATTGTTTTGTTCACTTTTACGGGGAAAGGCTCGGGGCGTCTCTTATATGTAGAATGGACTACTGCTACAATCATTTCAATCTTTTTTTTTATCTTCTTATTTTGAGTAATTTCATACCAGGTCATCTCACTCGCATTTGATTCCCTTTTCAAAAAATTAGTTCCTGTAACAAAGATGATCGAACCATCCAAGCAACAGTCAACAGTCAACAAGTCAACAAGCTGCAACGAGCAAGAAAAAAAAAAGAAACTATGGGAAATGCTTGGTCTAAGATGCATGGAGGGATAACAATCATCACAAAGCAAATCCTTAAACCAAAAAAAAAAATTGGAAGATATCTCGCTGATTATCTTTCAAGTTAAATGATTACAAAATTGAAAATGCCTTGCATTTCTATTTCTTTTTTTTTTTTGGCATTTGGTTTTTGTCTTAGTTTTTAGTTTCTAGTTTGTGTCTATGCATATACTCAAGGTTTTGGTTCCCTTCAGTTTCCTCTGCTCTTCTCCTCACACATATATTTCGCCTCGGATTTTTCATACTTTTTTTGATTTAACGTAAAGCTACATATAAAAGGAGAAACATTTTTCCTTGATTTTTATTTGAGAGAATATCTTTATCATTATGATTGTTTTCTTCTTCTCTTCTCTTCTTTTCTCTTCTCTTCTGTAGAGTTAAATAGTATACGATCTCATCCTTATGTCATATTACTTGATATCACATAATCATAAAACATACCTTCAATCAGTTCATTAACATACACCTGCAACAACAAAGATTAATTCTTTTCATTTGCACACTTTTATTTAAATTAACAACATAAAATCCAAATCACCACCACTTAAAAACAATTTAAATGGCGGCATTTCCTTCACAAACTTCTAATAGATCTAATTCTATTGAAGAAATTAATCCAGTACAATACAATACAAGTTCACTGAATACCGACGATTTAGAAGTTGGAATTAATGAAGACAAACTTAAAGATGAATCAACCACTGAAGCTCATGAATTTAATACCTCTTCAGATGATGCTTCTAGTAATCATTTATCATACTGGCAAAGAATCAAATTAAGATTCCCTTGGTATAAATTGGGTATTCATGTATTTTTTGGTTGTTTTTTCACTGCTTGGTGGTTATCCATTATTATTCAAGAAAAACATAGACATCAATGGTTAATCCCAACTGTTATTTGGGGTATGATCATGGTTAGATTGATTACTTGGCATGTTAAAATCTTACATTGGATTTTATATAAAGTTAAAATCGTATGGGATTTTGTTACTGATCGTGTTTACAGTGTTCTTAATCAAAGATATCAAAGATTAATTGCTGGTGCTACTGTCACCGTTGGTGTTATTTTATTAGGTACTTTTATTCCAAGTGAAACTGATTATTCTAAAAGAAAAGATAGAGCTGTTTCGTTTTTTGGTTGTGTTGTTGCTATCTTTGGTTTATTTGTAACTTCAAGAGCTCGTTCTAAGATTAATTGGAATGCAGTTATTGGTGGTATGTTGATGCAATTTATTGTTGCTGTTTTCGTGTTAAGAACTAAAGCAGGTTATGATATTTTCAATTTTATCTCTACTTTAGCTAGAGAATTATTAGGTTTTGCTAAAGATGGGGTTGCCTTTTTAACTAATGCTGAAGTTTCTCAATACGGTATGTTCTTCTTTGCTGTCTTACCAGCTGTTGCCTTTTTCGTTGCCTTTGTTCACATTTGGTATTATTATGGTGTTATCCAATGGGCTATTGGTAAATTTGCATACTTTTTCTTCTGGACTTTAAGAGTTTCTGGTGCTGAAGCCATTACTGCATCTGCTTCTCCATTTATTGGTATTGGTGAGAGTGCTATTTTAATTAAAGACTTGATGCCATATTTAACCAAAGCTGAATTGCATCAAATTATGACTTCTGGTTTCTCTACCATTTCCGGTGCTGTTTTAGTTGGTTATATTGGTTTAGGTTTAAACCCTCAAGCTTTAGTCAGTTCTTGTGTTATGTCCATTCCTGCTTCATTGGCTGTCTCCAAATTGAGATATCCAGAACTTGAAAATCCTATTTCTAGTGGTAAAGTTATGATTCCAAAACTTGATAATATTGATGAAGATGGTAAAAAACAAAATGAAAATGAAGAAGCTCATAATGTCTTGCAAGCTTTCTCAAATGGTGCCACTTTGGGTTTAAGAATTGCTGGTACTATGTTGGTTCAATGTATGTGTATTATTGCCATTGTTGCCTTGGGTAATGGTATTTTAACCTGGTTTGGTAACTATTGGAACATTAATGAATTAACTTTGGAATTAATGTTGTCCTATTTATTCTACCCAATTTCTTTCTTGTTGGGTACACCAAGAGATGAAATTTTACTTGTTAGTAAATTGATTGCCTACAAATTTATCCAAAATGAATATGTTGCTTATAATTTATTGATGAATGAAGCTCCATATAATCAAATGTCCAAGAGAGGTACTTTAATTGCTACTTACTCATGTTGTGGATTTGCCAACTTGGGTTCTATGGGTATTACTTTGGGTGTTTTAAATACTTTAACCAATAACTCCAGATCAAAAGATATTTCAAAAACCATTTTCTCATCTTTATTCTGTGGTGGTATTGCTACTTTAATGTCTGCTGCCATTGCTGGTATGGTTATGCATGATTTGGATGCTTTTACTTAGATCACAACATGGACACTTCTGTTGGTCATATTAATGTTTTAAAATATGTCTTATCCTTTCTAATTTTTTTTTTTTCTTTCTTGTAATATAAGTCAGTTTGCTAATTCTTTGTAAACTTGAAGCTTTGCAACTTACCATTGGTTCATGATTTACAACCCTCCTTGATTTTTTTAACAAAAGTACACGTCCTGACATTGGCTATTAAATTTTTTTTTCTTTTCTCTGTTCAGCATATAAAAGGGAGACCAATTCCTCTCCCACATTAAAAAAATAGATGTTCACTTTTTTGGATATCACTATGCTTAATTGATGATAGGCGGCTAATAGGTCGATTTTTAGTGGATATTATTCCAACATTTTACTAACGTTTACGATTACTTCTAGCATCTATTACTGTTTATAAGTAATTATAATCTATATATATATACTATTTTATTTTATCGTTTCATTTGTCTGTAGCTGAGTGTATTGTAGATTGATACGTTATTACTTCTTCACATAGAAGACATATCGAAACTGGCTTTAAGCATTAACTCATTTTAGTCTATATCCCTTCTATTCAATTAACCTATCTCATTTGTTACTCTTGACCCACTCTATGTGTTATCATTGCTTGATGACTGTATTCAAGTCGTGTCATAGTCAATCGTAGGTTTATATTGTTGATTCAAATGGCAAAGGAGGGGAAGAAGAAGAAAAGAAAAAAAAATTAGAACACAATACACAACCCATACTAATCTTCACTACTAATACTATTTTACAATGTCACCAAGGACTAAATCACCAGATAATTCATGTGGAGAGGCAATTACACGTGGAGTGGTGGATTTAATTGAATCTAATTTACCAAAAGAATTAGTTAATTTATCACAAAAGGCAACACAAGGAATACTTCAATCACGTATATCTGGATATGAAGAATTTTTAACAAATATAAAGAATTTATTCATGGAAAATCCATTGTCTGAACATCAATATCTATGGTTAGAATCAATTCATAGATTAGCTTCAATTTTACTTAAATTGAAAATATCCTTCAGTGATTTATATTTACATTTACAACCTCATGAAATTGAAAATATTGCCAATCAAGCTATACCAATGGGTAATAAATTATTTGAATTTACTAATGAATTAAGTCAATTATTTAATGAGTTTTTCTCTAATCTGTCTAAAATTCCAAACATTTTCCAATCAAAAGCACGTCAATTGATTCTGATTGTGTTAGATATGTTACTTGTTGATGAACTTGAAGAGTCAGGTTTCACCAATATTGCTAGTAGCATGTTACAACTGATTCAATTGTTTTTATTAAATTATAGAGCAAATATCACTATACTTGTACAATTCAGTGAAGCAGTTTATAAATTAGGGATGTCACCTTTAATAATCCCATTATTGGATGATTTTAATCCAGAAACTCCAATGGAGTTAATAAATAATGGTGGAATCAACCTAGCTGATATAATGAATTATTATCGTTATACCGCATTCAATTTAGTTTCATTATCAATGGATAATGATAGAAAATATAACAAGTTGGCAGAAGTGTACTTTAGGATTTTGTTACGTTTTCCAAATTTAAGTGTGTCTTTATATTGTTCTGAAGAAGAAGAAAAACCCACTGAAGGAAATGATAAAAGAGATCAATTTATAATTAATTTGCCAGAAAGACAGGAGCTTTCATTGATGTATGTTTTGAATTATCTTTTATCATTAAACTCATTAAGAAAATTAATTGAAACTTCACCATTATACAAGGACGAATTGAAATTTTTAGTTAAAAGCTTATCATCGTGTCTTTCTAAAGATATCGATCAATTGGCTTCTCAACCTGGAAGTACCCGTTCAAGTATGGTTTCCATTCCTCAATTTACTAATGAAATTGAACGTAAAATTGCATTGGAAAAGAAATTTACCAGTAAATCCAAATTCTCCTCATTAGGTGGCGTTATTCTACATGGTTCATATAAGGAAAAGTTGAAATTGGTGGTGAATTTTGGTGAGGTCTTTGATACTCCAAATACAAAACTCTCAACGATTATTGAGAAATTGTCAACAAATATCATCATTGAGTCAAATAAAGTAATTGAGAAATTGGTAATTGCTATATCAACAATAGTTTCTAATTTAAATAGTTTGAGTTAAATTATTAGTATGTGTATTTTGATGTCTATAAACCTTCTACAAATTCGTCAATATCTTTTTGTAAAGTATCCACAATTAATTCTAAATCAACATCTATACCACCAATAACAATATTCATACCTTCTGGTGAAGAAATGACATTGTATTGCAAATACGACAGGAAACCATTATCTTGACTAAACCAACAAGGCATAGGTAATTGACCAACATTTGATATTTCAAAAGTTACTCTTCCATAAGTACCAATTTTTGCTTTAATATAATTTGAAACACTAACTAAATTTAACATACCAGCTAAAAAGAAAGGCTCTCTAGTTTTAAGATCTTTATTCAAACGATCAGAAACATATGAAGCAACTTTAGTTGGATTTGTACCTGGTTCAATTGAAAAATCACTAGCTGCCACTAAATTTTGAACTGGAAATTTCTTAAAATCTAAATAACGTCTACCATTCAATGGAATTGAATATGACATTGTTTTATTAGGATGAATTTTTTGAAATGAACTTTGGATTATACTAGCAAACCAAGGAGTAAATTTTGTTCCTGAAGCTCTTGTAAATGATAAGATTGACTTGGTTTGTTCTTTGGAAATTTTCAAAATTCTGTAATCTGTATGTTGACCTATTTGAATTTGAGATGGTTGAAATCTAGGATATTTGTACACATTAGGATAGCTGAAATAAGCAAGGATTCTTTTAATCCAAGTAGGTATATAGCTTTTGATTACTGTAGTAAGAGTAAACCAAAAAGATGGTTTATAAAGTGAATCAATAAAACCTGGTAATGAAGTCACATCACCATTTAATTTTTCTTTAAATTCAAGATTGTCTGGCAATTCAGTTAATTGTTTTAATAATTCTTTATGGAAAAATGCACCAACATTACCATCAAAAAATCCATGATTACAACATAATGTTATTCTATTGTCTTTAATGTATAATCTCCATAATGGTTTGTCACAATTAACATCAAAATGTATAGAATTCAAAAATTCAAAAAATTCAGGAACAGGATCATATTCGGTTTGATAAACAACTGAATCATAAGTCAATGGTATACCCATCAATCCAAAATTTTTATAATCATCATCCAAACTATTGTCTCCAAAAAAGTTGCAACCTAAAATTGGATTCTCTTTGATTATGTTAAATAATGCATTTGATAATTTTTCTTTAGTTACTTCCACTGGATATTCTGCAGTAATGTTAAAGTTCAGGTAGTAATTATGATCAGTACGAAAAATCTGATATCTTTCAAAGAATGAAGCCGGGCGTAATATAGATGTCATTATTTCTTAAGTAGTTAATTGGTTTTAAGAGCAATTTTAAAAAGAAAAAAAAAAGCCATCCAGCGACAAATCGAGATTTATTTAAACTTTTCAAGATTCAAATATTTCAACATCATCAGGACAAGAAACACGACCAAAATCAACAAATTTGACAGTTTAGCAAAAGATAAGGCAATTGATACGGTATTGGTTTGCCGTGATTCGCGATAAAACAAAACATTTCGCTGGTACTAGTAAATAGGGGTAATGAAAACTATTGATATATTCGCATTCAAGATACCTTTGGGGAAAATGATGCGCCTCGATTGAAACAGTGTTGATAAAAAGGAATACTATTGCTGGACGGCTAATTTGTTTGGATCCCCAAAAAGTAAGAATCACCGTTACTTGGATTTATAGTCGCGGCATTCTTTCTACGTAAAAAAGAGAAGAATATTCAAAAAAAACAAATGTCCTCGGCGAGGCTCGAACTCGCGACCTTCAGATTATGAGACTGACGCTTTAGCCAACTAAGCCACGAAGACGATTTGTTGGAAGTGATTCACAGGGTACATGTTGTGGATGTGTCTATAAATTCGATGAAATTATAATATACCTGTGATGGTTCAAATTCAAAATAATTTTTAAATATTTCCAGATATGAACATGAGTGTGAAATACTGGGTCATATGTGAATTGCATCCACGAATTTTATTGTTAGAAGTGTTTTTTTTGGTCTCTAGTGATTACTTTGTAACAGTAATTAATTGTCAACAGGGATTACATAATCTTGTGGTTATCAACAATAATCGCATAAAAAAATTGTCTATTTTTAGAGTGCGATCAATTTCCACTTTAATGCTAGGTTGCCATATACATCTCAACTCAGTGATATCAATGGTCTAGCTGACAAATACCGACGTCAATTTATACTAATATTGCTGCTAGCATAGCACCAATTAGAGTTTGCATTGATTGTACAAGATAAAGGCAACTTAAAACAACCACTCTTTAGGTAAACCTCCAACAGATTTTTTGCTCAATGGATTTACGAACTTCGAATCCCCAGCTTCAGAATGTTGGTCACACCCCAAAAAAAATTGCTTCTCTTGAATAATTCAGATTTTAGTCAGACTATCAAGTATAAATTGTCAATTAGGATACCGTCTTCTGAATCGCCATGAATTTACTTGATCTCCCAGAAGAGGTTATATGTTTAATCTTTAGTCTTATACCCAATGAGTACTTAATTAATTTTATCGATACTCCAAAAATTCATCAGTATGGAGCAAAGCGATTGTATTCAACTATCAGGATAAAATATGATTATTTTAATTCTTTACATTGTCCACTCGATGATGATGGAATACCAGTTTTGAGAAATGGGTATGCATACCTATCCCTACTTCGAGCAATCCCAGATATCAAGCCGCAAAAAGTCATAATTCATGATTCCTTGGATGCTATTATTTTAGCTAAATACTATCCTAGTAGTTTAACTGGTATAAAAACGGTGGTGGTTGTCATTTGTCTGTATGATTATTTCGATCAGCTTTTGGAGATACAGATGCTTGCTTCTAAATATTCAATAAACTTTCAATGGGATTTGAAAATTAATAATGATAATTATCTCCCGTCCGAACATTCCACGATTCCCATGAATGTTAGATCGTTGGATATACGTAACTCTCATGAAGTCGATAAAATTTTTAAAAATAGTTGGTCTAATCTAATCGAACTTCGAGTTCCTATTTCCTTTAGCCACAATGAAATCAAATGTCTTCCTGATCAACTACAGATATTAGAATGCAAACTTTTCATGGTAAAAGCTCCTCTTAAAGAGAATAGTCTTAAGTTGGAATTTCCTAGCTCATTAAGAACTTTGGTAATTCTGGAGATTACGTATTATCCGTCAAGTGCTGTAACCATAGATTTCACATTGTCTTCCAATCTCAAAATTCTTTCGATTTTTTATTGTGACATACGAATTCTAGAATTCTGTGAATGGAAATTTCCAAAATGCTTGACATCGTTTACAGCCGATTTCAACCCAAATACGTCAATAGTCTGGAAAACAATGTGCCCAGAACTTAATGAATTTGTATTAAGAAACCCTGAAAGCGATGTTGGAACAATTATCAATTTGCTAAAGAGTTTACCCCCTACTTTGCAACGATTAGTTATCCCAGAATGTATGGGTTTTGAATTGCCGAGTAATACAAAGAATTCCAATGCCAGTGACAATCCTAAACCAAAGCGCAAATCAATTAGGAATTTTTTGTCCAGGCCAAAATCGCTATCCAAAGGGGGTACCGAGTTTCTTTCTAAATATAGCTCCCAAAATCTTGCTATTGTACCAAAACACCAAGATGGAAGCCATGAAACCTTGTATTCGGGTATACTTTCCAACTTAAATCATTTTGAAATCATTGGGATATTGCAGGTTCAAACCAATTATCGTATACCAAGTTATTTGAATGGTATCTCTACCAGAACATCCAAAGTTGACGTTGACCAATTTCAATATCTACATAATCTTACATCTCTTAAATTGATATCAATACAGGGAATCAACGTTTTTGGGGGCATTCTACCAGCCTCTTTGAAAAAATTAGTAATAGATTCTTGTCTGTTCAAAGAGATACACGTTAACGCAAAAAACCTCGAAACATTAAAAATAGAAGGCGGCAGTTTTACAGACTTAGACGACAGCCATTTCACATTTCCGAAAAATCTCAAAAAATTGGGGATTCACACTAGCAAGGTTAAAAATATTCTGCTGAAATTCCCCGATTCCATTGAATTGTTAGATCTTTATGGGAATTCAAATCTCAAGTATATTAAACAATTTCCTATTAATATGAAGTCTTTACTGTTACGCAAAACCGCTATATGCAAAAGATTTACTGATGGTAAAACAAATCAATTCCAAATACTACCCATTTTCCCATTAAGCTTGGAAAGTCTTGATTTAAGCCTAACTGAAATGGATGAAATATGTCTTCGAATGTTGCATTTGAAAGAGTACACCAATTTGAAGATGCTTTGTTTGCGTCAAAATTACTCTTTTGATGAAATTGATCTCAATTGCTTCCCCAAATCGTTGGTTACTTTGGATCTATCATATTGCTCAGTCAACCGCTTTGTAGGAAAATTTGGAAGTTTACCGAACCTTGAAATTATTGGTCTTGCAAAGAATTTTCTGTTGCAGTACTTTGATGCTATTGTTTATGATTCTCAGAAAATATTCAATAACAAAATTAAAATTATTGATCTACAGCTCTGTACGTTATCTCAGAAAGCCGTCAATGCAATTTATGGCGAATTAGTTGAAAATCCATCTTTTGAAAGGATTCTCTTATCTGACAATGTGCCACTACCATTTTTAGACGACTCAGAGAAGTCAAAGAAGGTTCAGCAGTTAAGTTTAACATTTGATGGTTATTTCGAGTACAATTACAGGACTCTAATATGATTTCAATATATATATATTAATAATTTTAATATAACACTCATATCTCCATCATAACGTCTGTGCATCACTTCCAACAAATCGTCTTCGTGGCTTAGTTGGCTAAAGCGTCAGTCTCATAATCTGAAGGTCGCGAGTTCGAGCCTCGCCGAGGACATTTGTTTTTTTGGATATTCTTTTCTTTTTTACGTAGAAAGAATGCGATTTCCTTTAGTTAAATCGTGATTTCTCTTTTTGCTTCATCTTCGGAAATTTAAAATAGCAGATTGATTCATTATTCTTCGCTAATATCTCCACATATTGCCTTGTTTTCATCAAAGTTTTGATTAATATCTTGTTTATAAATCCTCGGGAAGAAATTATCGAGCTAAGTTCATCATTAATCTACTCCATCTATTGTCCTTATTAATCTTTGTTTTCGGCGGACGAAGCCAAAGGTAAAATAATTTTTGTAAAAATTTTGTTGAAATTTCGCAACAAAAAACACGAAGAAGATTTTGATTACGTAAGAAAGTGCGGATAAATCGAAAAACACCGCATCTTGTACAAATCAACACATGAGGGGTTGGGTGGGGGAAGCGATTGATAAACAAATCTTGACAAAGTGGGATTTCTTACTAGGATTATTATAATTAACTCTTGATTGTTTGTGGGGAGGAGCTGATACGTAAAAGAAAACAAAATACACAACAACCAGATAAATAGATATTTAAGGGGATATGCCGATTACCGAATTAAACACAGAAAATACCCCCCTCCCTCATATGTGGGTCAAGTAACAAGAATATAAATTGGAACACACATCTTCTTTTATTTTATACTTTTTATATTCATTATTGAATTGATTAACCAACAATGCCAGCTTTGTTTAAAGAATCGCCTCAACAAATATCTCAAAGTCTTAAAGCCAAATTTAGTGATCCTTATCAGTTTGCTACCAGTGTCCCACTTTCAGATACGAAAGAGCCAGGGTATTCACATATTTACAGGAATTCTTATGATCCAACTACATTAGCAACGTGTCCACATCCAGAATTGGATACATTGCATAAAATTTTTGAATTCAGTAATACAATTTATTCTGATTCTCCATTCTTAGGTCATAGGGTTAAGAATCCAGATGGTACTTTTGGTGAATATAAATTTCAAACTTATAGACAAATTTATAAAAGAAGAAATGATTTTGGTTCTGGTATTTATTATGTCTTGGAAAACAATCCATACAAAACTTCATCTGAAGCTCATTCAAAATTGAAATATGATCCAACAAATAAAGATCCTTTTATTTTGGCGGTTTTTAGTCATAATCGTCCAGAATGGGCATTATGTGATTTGACAACTAATTCTTTTGGGATCATAAATACAGCTTTGTATAGTACTTTGGGTCCTGATACTAGTAGATATATTTTGGGTGTTACTGATTGTCCTATTGTGGTAACTACAAAGGACAAGGTTAAAGGAATCATTAGTTTGAAAAATTCAAACCAAAAAGAATTAGCCAGTTTGATTACCATTGTTTCCATGGACGAATTAACAGAAGAAGACAAAGAATTGAGATCATTTGGTCATGAGAACAATATTACTGTTTATGATATTAAAGAAGTTGAGAACTTTGGTGAAAAGAATCCATTAAAGCCAATTGAACCAACTCCAGATACAATTTTTACCATTTCTTTTACTTCTGGTACCACTGGTGCAGCACCAAAGGGAGTTGTATTAACCAATAGGATTTTGGTAAGTGGAATTACGACTCACTGTACTATTCTTAGCTTTGGTCCTGAACGTGTTCATTATAGTTTCTTGCCATTAGCTCATATTTACGAAAGAATGTTACTTCAATTTGGTATTCTTGCTGGTGTGAAAATTGGGTACCCACAAGGACCGTTGCCAACAACTTTATTCGACGATGTTAAGTATTTACAACCAACTTTCTTATGTCTAGTACCAAGAGTGTTTACAAAGATCGAAGCAGCTATAAAAGCACAAACAGTTGAGAATGATGCAAACCCTAAAATTAAAACTTTATTTCAGAACATTGTTGACAAGAAATTGAAATTGCAGCAACAGGAAGATTTTACTAATCCAAGTTTTCCCGAAGGCGATAAAGTGTTACTTCAATTACGTGAGAAGCTTGGTTTTGGAAAAATTGCATTCATGAATACTGGTTCTGCTCCATTATCAGAAGAAACTTATCGTTTCCTTCAAGCTATTTTAAACTTGCCAGATGGGTTCCGTTCAGGATATGGTCTTACTGAAAGTGCTAGTGGAGTTTGTATTTCTCCAGCATATGCCAATGAATTCTCTTGTGGACCTATTTCAGTTACAACAGAATTCAAGTTGAGGGATATTGAAGAAATGGGTTATACATCACTGGATAAAGATGGCCCAAGAGGTGAATTACTATTACGTGGTCCACAAATTTTCCCTTACTATTATAAAAATCCTGAAGAGACTGCTAAAGTCATTGATAAAGATGGATGGTTCTACACTGGTGATGTTGCTGTTGTTTCTCCTCAACACGGAAATAGATTGCAAATTATTGATAGAGTAAAGAACTTTTTCAAATTATCCCAAGGTGAATATGTATCTCCAGAGAAGATTGAAAACGTTTACTTGTCACAATTTCCTTATATTTCACAATTATTTGCTCATGGCGATTCCACTGAATCGTATTTGGTTGGTGTTGTTGGCATTGATAAAGCACTGATTGATCCATACTTGAAGAAGCGTTTTAATGTTAGTATTGAGAAGCAAGCAGATATTGTCAAGTACTTTGAGAATCCTAAAAACAGAAGAGCGTTATTGCACGATATGAATGAAGCAATTGAGGGTCAATTGCAAGGGTTTGAAAAGTTGCACAATGTATTTGTCGACTTTGAACCATTGACTCTTGAAAGAGAGGTTATTACGCCAACGATTAAAATTAGAAGACCAGTTGCTGTTAAATTCTTCAAAGAACAGATTGAAAATATGTATCGCGAAGGTTCTTTGATCAAGGGCAGTAATTTATAGATTTGCTATATAGTCTATAATCAAAATGTTCTATGTGAGTCTATTATCTACATGCAAATGGCATTTTAACATGACACCTGGAAACAATCTCCAAGTAGTTAGGTTCATTATCTGGACAAATAAAACCATGTCTAATCAAGAAATCCACAATGACTAATCCACAATTTGGTTTGAATTTCTTTTCGTGAA
This sequence comes from Candida tropicalis MYA-3404, assembly GCF_000006335.3. Taxonomy (NCBI): domain Eukaryota; kingdom Fungi; phylum Ascomycota; class Pichiomycetes; order Serinales; family Debaryomycetaceae; genus Candida; species Candida tropicalis. The sequence goes on along the minus strand of NW_003020049.1, from coordinate 942,696 downwards.
GTTTATCTAAAATTTCATCCACATCTAAAAGCTGGAAATCTTCTGCTTCACCATCTTGAGGTTTAATAATATTTTCTTCATTATCAAACTTGATATCATAGATATATTCGACTTCGGGTTGCACACGTCCGTCTTTAGTTAAATACATGTAAGAAACAACACCAGTGGTCTTAATATGTGATCTAACAAATTCTTCCTCTAAGCCTGCTTCTTCATAACATTCCTTGATCACTGTTTCTTCTAATCCATATGGGTATCCTAATCCTCCAGCAACAGTATTGTCCAACATTCCAGGATAAGTTGGCTTTGTGAGAGATCTTCTTGGGATCCACATCTTTAATTTACCATTAGATGAATCTTCTGGAGCAACATAGCCATTGATATGTACCCCATACGTTACAACACCTAATAATACAGAAAATGCTCTTTCAATTAATATATAAGGAACAGTACTTGGATAATACACCGTGTATAATTCATTTCTCCAACCTTTATTAAGTAATTCGTCAAATTCAGGCAAGTATCTCAATTTATTACCCACTTCGGCAAACATTTCGTTTCTTTTTTCAAAAGTGTCATATTCTCCAGAGATTTTGATTGTTTTCTTTTCATGATTTACTTCAAATGAAGATGCTGTTGTTTCCAAAAATTTGGCATTGAACGGAGTTATATAGCCGAGAACTGATTGCCCATCGTGTGTCAACAATTTGTAAAAACTGTCATTCCATTTAAAAGAGTCAACTGATTCAATGATTTCAAGTAAAGATGTGGAGGATGCAGTCATTTGTCTTTAAATGTCTGTTTCTGTTTCTCTGTGTGGTGTTAGTGATAGTGATAGAGGTGGTGATGTTGATTCGGATTAAATTTTTTTTTTTCTCTCTCTTCTTTTTCATTTCCGTGCCGTTATACGAGAAAATAGATTCTCCCCCACTAATACCCGAAATGGTTATAACATAATTGGTCCCTGATGAAAACGTGACTCCAACCATCATTATCGACAAATTTCATAAGGGTTAGGTTTGTCCCCGATTTGTTTTCACATGTGATATCGCTGTCAACAACAGGAATTACTACACCAAGAATTCAGGTGTGTGTGTGTGGGGGAGTAATCATTCATCTTAACTACGGTGAAACAAAAAAAAACAAAAATCAGAGTAATTTGTGTGAAAGTTAAATTAAGCGCAGGAAAAGACGAAGAGGAAGAAGAGAGAGAGAGAAAAAAATTCTTCACGTTGATTAATATCCACAGTTATTTGGGACAATCTAAGGGAAAAAGAATGTCTGGATCATCAAGATCCGTAATACGGGCTTTAGATACTTTGTTTATCAACTGGTCTGACGATGACGACGACCACAATAAGAATACCCTTGCAGAATTGGATTCCGTTATATCGCAATATATCCAAAAGCATAACAATTTAGCTACCATTCAACTGTCTACCAATATTAATGACGAATTATATAATGTATATGATAAGTATATCAAGCCATCAAAAGATATTTCCCGAGAATGTGCATTTCTTGATGTTTTAAAACAAGTACTGTGTGTGTTTAACTCAAAAGAATTGAATTTATGGTTACAGACTTATCTCAAACCAGCATTGGATAGTGCTGGATATTATACTGAATTTGTGGATAAGGCAAGAGAATTTATCACAAGAGTGTCAATAAATCCTTTGTCCACTGATGATGAAAAGTTAAAGGAAGAAAGAGAGCTCATAGGACGTAAGGTTATGAACCAAATAATGGAGATTTACTTGACAGAAGAAGCACGATTTGAACATTTTAACATAGAAGCAAGTGATTCACAAGCATACTACGAAAGACTACGATTTATCAAGTTTAACTGTCTCAATTTCTTACAAGAATATGGTTTAAAACACATATTGAATTATTGTTCACTACTTGATAATCATTTTCGAGAACTTCGTACCCGAAATGACTCATTGATCTTGATTCTGACTTTGGTTGCAACACAAAAATCTCAAGTATCGCACGTAATAGATTCAGATTTATTTATTGATCTTCTAAAGTGTATTTTGTATGACTTTAACGATGCATTGGTGTTTTCGGCTTACACAGTTTTAGTTATGTTAATCCCACAAGTTAGTAATAAACTCGGGAGATACCTACCTGATTTGTTGGCAATTTATATGAGACTACTTCAGTGGAATGACTTGGATAAATCAATTCCGAATAGAAGGGAAATATTCAATGAGTTTATGGATAAAGACGTGTTACAATGGGACGTTGACTATACCGAGAAGTATCCCTTAGCCACACAGGTTATTTTTGATTGGCAATATCTTGGTACACTATTATATGGCTTATTTGTTTTTAATTTCATTGAGTTTGCATCATCACCTTTAAAATTTTTGAAACATAATCGACCAAATCTAATATCCGTTATATTTTTGCAAGGTTTAGAAGAAAAATCCGGTGGTGCAATCAAATTGGAGAATAACATCATAGAAAGAAGCCAAGAGTTTTTAAGATCTTTGTTACTTCACCCAAAGATGATTAAACCAGAAAGACTTACAGATGGTGAGTTGGATAACCCAATTGCTTGGATACTAGAACAAGGCAATGATTCGATTTCACCAGAGGATGTTGCAATTGCGTGTTTGAGTTTGAATACCCATATAATCATTAGTGATGCATTTAGAAAACAATTATCCGATTTTCTGCTTTCTAAGTTTGATTACAATTCACGAAATGAGTCGCAAAACAAACTTTCTCGAAACTCATCTTTGGCAGGTCCAATGTATTTCAGTATCAAGGATGGTCCAACAAGCAAAATCTTACAACAAACTTTGCAAAATCGAAAGATGTCTATAATTCCAACCAATCTAGTAATAGATGGAAATGGTACTAGCAGCCATAACAATGTTGCTCCCAATCATGATTCCAATAATATTGAAGGTGAAATCAAGTTTAAGGAAGTTAAATTTAGTGATGATAATAATTCAGATGCCGATATATCACGAAATGGGGGCCTGTATGACAATTTCATGAGCCATGCTCCCTCCTCACTTGCTTTGTATCATGAACAACCAAGACAAATTGACCCAATTCCTGAACTTTTATCAACACATGAAAAGTTACATGTTAGAGAAGGAAGCATTGGTGGCCCTGATTCTTCCGATAATGATGATAGGAGATCTGTTAGTAATGTTTTCAATGAAAAGGGAAAATATGAATTGCGATTGTCACGACCAATGTCGTCTCCAACCACCACCGTCGAGACATCGAGTGTTTTCAAATCACCAGCTGGTGCCAGTAGTATGAGTACGGACGATGTGATAACTACCAACCCAATTCAAATATCAAAGAATAGCGTTAATGGAACAGCTGTTGATTTTTATCAACGTGAGTTATTGTTGTATAAGAATGAATTGGAGTTTTCTAGCTATATGAAACACTTGAACAAGTTCCATTACTTGAAACTGCGCCAGAAAGAAATTCCCGGGGAAAGAGAGAACGCCTTTACTGGATCAGAAGAATACAAGAGATTATTAGAAGAGGCAAGACTTGAAATGTCAAAAATATCAGATGAGTATAACAGAGAAAGAGAGATTTTACTAACAAGATTGAATGAGCTCACAGTTGAAAAAGAAGAATTAACCCAGAAGTTGGAAAATCTTAGAATCAAAACTTCATCTGATAGTCAAAAGTATCTTCAATTGGTGTCTGAGACTGTACCAGCAAAGGATTTTGAAATTGAAACGTTAAAACTGAATTTGGTTGCATTGGAAAAAGAATTGAAGGAATTGCAAAAGCCCGTCGAAGAAATTGAACGAAATGGACGTTCAGCTGAAACTGAAAGTATTGATCATGACAGTACTGCAGTTTATGAATTAAAAACGAAACTTCAATTAGCCAATGACCGTTATGAACAAACAGCACAAGCATTGAAATTATCACATGAAGAATATGAAAAGATGGTCAAACGATATGAAGATAAGTTGGCTACATCTAAATTGAATCTCCATGATAATTTGAATTCATTTACAAGAGAACATGAAAAAACTATCCAGGAATTATCAACTACGATATTGAAATTTGAGAATTTACTCGAGGAACGAAACACCAAGATCTTACAATTGTCATCATCAAAACCAATCTCAATTCCTATGCCCACAAGAGCAAGTACAAGTAGTAGTAGTAAACTGGGAAGAAATGATTCATATGATCATATTTCAAATACATCTTCTACTCCCCCAGGAACTTCACACATGGCTATTCCAGTACCAGCCCCAGCCCCAGCCCCAGCTCCGGTTCCAATCCCAATTCCAGTACAACATCAACATATCAACCACAACTTCCCAACGACACCCTCACAACTCCATCAACATCATCATAATCAACAACAACAAAATGCTCAATTTCTTTCAAACCCTGTTGTACATTATCCACCTCATGTTAGTCGTAACAATTCCATGCCGGTTGTGAACACGTCTCAACAACAAGCTCAAGCAGTGCCAATCATTAGAGGAAGAGGAGGTTATCAAAAGAGGTCCAAGAAATTAATGTAAATCGAATCCAGGAAATAAATGAAAATGTAAATAGAGAGAACGTGTAGGTGGCTTGTAGGCTTAAATGTTCATGATAAGCTGAAGTATGAGCAACACCAATATATTTTAACGTGATAATTTGTAATTTGTAATTTCCATTGTGATGTAACACAAACCACAATGTAATATGTAAGACAGGTTATAATTGATCAAAGTATGAAAATTAACCGCCTACGTGTGTATGTGGGAGGAGGAGGTGGTGGAGGAGGAAAAAGAAAGGTGATGGCTATTTACGTGTACCGGAGCACAATTTTCTATTTTTTTTTCGGTTTACGTGTTTGTTTTATGAACAGTGAAAAATTTGGCTTATGAATAACGAAACATTACCAACTAAAACAAAGCAATAAGGAGTCTGTGTTCAATTTTTTTTTATATCCAAATATTATTGTTGTTTATATTGTTCACTTTTCTTCCATTTTCATATAAAAGCCCTTTCAATTTCGTTTCATAAGACTTTAAGAAAAATAAAAGAAAAAGCTTTGTTCATTTGTTGGTGATTTTAAGACTCGAACTTCTCCACATATACATCCTTGTTACTTATTTATAAAGAAACAATGTCACAAACTTTAAAGAAAAGAAGTGGTGGTGCAACAAATGGGAAGAGATCTACTTCCACTTATAATTCCCATATCGAATTCGATAACGATAAGAAAGAAGGTTTCGAATTGGATAAAATTGTCCCACCAAAAGAACCAGATTCCAAATATTGGATCGCATTAGGTTTAGTCACCCTTCTAGCAATTTATACTAGATTTACTAAATTGGGAACTCCAAATAAAGTTGTTTTCGATGAAGTTCATTTTGGTAAATTTGCTTCTTATTATTTGGAAGGAACTTATTTCTTTGATTTACATCCACCTTTTGCAAAATTATTGATTGCATTTGTTGGTTGGTTAGTTGGATACAATGGTAAGTTTAAATTCGATGCCATTGGTGATTCTTATATTGAAAATAATGTTCCTTACATTGCGTACAGATCTTTACTGGCCATTCAAGGTACTGTTACTATCCCAATTATGTTTTTGACCATGAAAACTTTGGGTTTTGGTGTTGCAGCTTGTTTGTTCTCAAGTATTATTGTTTGTTTTGACAATGCTCAAGTTACCGATTCTAGATTGATTTTATTAGATGCTACTTTGATTCTTAGTGTTGCTGCCACCATGTTCTGTTATGCTAAGTTTTCAACTTATAGAAAAGAATCATTTTCTAGAAACTGGTGGACTTGGTTATTAGCTACTGGTGTTTCATTGTCCTGTGTTATTTCTACCAAATATGTTGGTGTTTTCACTTACCTTACAATTGGTATTGCTGTAGTACACGAATTATGGATTTTGTTGGATTACAGAAAAGGTTTGACTTTGCAAGAATTTATTAAGCACTTTTTGGCCAGATTATGGGCTCTTATTATTGTTCCATTCTGTATTTATTTGTACTGGTTCTACTTGCATTTTGCCATTTTGAACAAATCTGGTCCAGGTGATGCTTTCATGTCCAGTGAATTCCAAGAAACTTTATTGGAATCCCCATTAGCAGCTCATTCTAAACAAGTCCAATACTATGATCAAATCACTATCAAACACAAAGACACCGGTGCTTTCTTGCATTCCCATCAACATGTCTACCCATTGCGTTACGAAGATGGTAGAGTTTCTTCCAATAGCCAACAAGTTACTTGTGTTAAACAAGACAATGCTTTTGAAGATGCAAATAACCAATGGGAAATTGTTCCAACCGTTGAAGGTGCTGGTAAAAACACCAAGGTTTTCACTAATGATGTTGTCAGATTTAGACACATTGGTACTGGTGGTTACTTGTTAACTCACGATGTTGCCTCTCCATTAAAACCAACCAATGAAGAATTCACTATTGTTTATGATGATGTTGCCGCTCAACGTTACAATGAAACTTTGTTCAGATTGAGATTGCAAGTTCCAGGATCTAATCCAAAGAAGGAAAAACAAAGAAGAGAAGTCAAGACTTTAGCTACTGAAATGAGAATTTTACATGTTGACACCATGGTTGCTATGTGGACTCATGATGATGAATTATTGCCAGAATGGGGTTTTAAACAACAAGAAGTTAGTGGTAACAAGAAAATTCCAGAAAAGGAAAACATTTGGACTATTGACCAAATCACCAACTTGCAACCTAATGATCCAAGATCCCAATATGTTCCAAAGAAAGTCAAGACTTTACCATTCTTGAGAAAATGGTGGGAATTACAATTCTTGATGTTCCGTCACAACAATCAATTGTCATCAGAACATCCATTTGCTTCTCAACCAAACGAATGGCCATTGGCATTAAGTGGTGTTTCATTCTATAATGATAATGTTGAAAAGAGACAAATCTTTTTTATTGGTAACATTCCTGGTTTCTGGTTAGAAGTTTGTTTCTTGTCCATTTATCTCGGTATTCTTTTGGCTGATCAAGTTACTCGCCGTCGTAACTACCACATTTTGAGCAACAGAGCTAGATCAAGATTGTACAATACTTTGGGATTCTTATTCATTGGTTGGAGTGCTCATTACTTCCCATTCTATTTGATGAACCGTCAAAAATTCTTGCATCATTATTTGCCAGCTCATTTGGTTGCAGCTTTGTTTTCTGGTGGTTTAGTAGAATTCATTTGTTCCAACAACTCTGCTAAAGCCAATGGCAAACCAGTCGGTGTTAACAAGGTCAAGATGATTGCTGTTGTTTCAGTTTGTTCAACCGTGATCATCTGGTTCTTCTTCCATTTTAGAGCTCTTACTTATGGTGATGCTTTCTTGTCACCAGAAGAAATCCGTTCAAGACAATGGTTTGACATTAAATTACATTACGGAAAGTAATCTAACCAATTACTTTTCATTTCCTTACACTTCATACATACTCAGATATATCAAATTGATACATAGTTTTAGCTATATATATATATAGCCTGTTTGATTTACTTTATACATATTACTTATTTGACAATGCCGCACGGTTTGTGCTCTCGTAATTCGAATCAGATCTGAAAATGTAGGGACCAAACGAGAAACGAACGAAGGAAAACTTTTTTTTTTATCTTGATAAATTAATTACGTATTACAAGTAGACTAAGAGTTCAAATCTAGCTAGCCACATACAAAATGTCAATAAGATCATATTTAATTAGTTTAAAACAAAAAGTGGACTCAAAAGCATTGAAATTACCTTACACTTTTGTTACTGGTAACCAATCTGCTGATATGGACTCCGTTGTGAGTGCTTTAACATTTGCATATTTTACTAATTTACAATCCACCGATAAATTCATAATACCATTGATTAATATTCCAAAAGATGATTTAAGATTAAGAAAAGATATCGTCAAATTATTGTCATATCATTCCATCACTGAAGATCTTTTATATTTTGTAGAAGATTTTGAAAAACTTTCTCAAGATTCAAATAAAGTTTTAGTGAATTTGGTTGATCATAATAATATTCAGGGTGATGAATTACATAAAGCTTATGATGATGGTAAAATTGAAATTGTTGGAATTCTTGACCATCATGCTGATGAAGGAGAGTTTTTAAAAGCTGATCCTAGAATTATAAGAACTTGTGGATCAAACAGTTCTTTAGTTTTCAATTATTTTTATGAAAAATTTTTCAGTAATGATCAACAATTTTTTGATAAACAACATGAAGTTATGGAATTATTATTAGGTCCTTTATTGATTGATACTAATTGTATGAGCCAAAAAGTTGAAGAACCAGATACAATTGCTTTTAAGAATTATCAAAAAGGTTTAGGCAATCAATTCCAACAATTGTTTATATCTGAAAATGGGAAATCTGAAATTGAAAATTTCCATTCAACTTTAAAAGCTGCTAAGAAGGATTTTGAAGGATTTTCATTCATGGATACTTTACGTAAGGATTATAAACAATTTACTTTTAGTGGGGGCGATAGAGTTGGTTTTAGTTCTCTTGGAAAATCATTCAAATGGATTTTTACCAACTATTCCAAAGAAGAAATTGAAAAAACACTCGCAGATGCACTTGTGGCTAATAAGCTTGATTTATTGGTCATGTCTGATTCATTTACAAGAAAAGACACATATAAATACACCAGAGAATTTGCATACTATTATGAAGATAAAGATAAAGCTAGATACGAAGATTTATATAAATACGCTCAAGAACCCTTACAACTTAATGATAATGTGTACGGAATCGAAAAAATCAGATCCAAGATTGAAGCAGTTAACCAAAAGGGACATTACAAATTGTTTGATCAAGGAAATACTGCTGCTTCTAGAAAACAAATTGTTCCTATTGTTAAAGATATCCTTGAAAGTAAATTAATCAACGGTAATCATTTATAACTTAAATAACTTACTATAAACTTATTAGATCCCATTGATAGACTTTGAATAGATTTCGGAAGAAGCTTGTTTGTCTCTGTTAAATCTTGTAAGAACTTACTGGTGATCTCATCATCTGGGATGTCTAAAGTTTCATAATCGTCTTTGTTTTGTACATCATCTGATATCAAAAGCTTAAGAGCATTATCATGTACAGCTCCATTCACACACACATTCAAACCAAGATTCATTACCCATATAAATGTTGATTTATCGTTAATCTCTAGTTTAAACTTTCTGGTGGCAGTTGAATTGATTTTATCTACCATTAAATTATAGATAAACAAACCAGAATTGTAACTCTCTCGAATCAATTGATTATCTTTTTCATATTCTAACAGAATTGTCCATTTGTAAATTCTCATAACATCTTGATACATTTCTCCTAAAATGCATTCACATGATTTACAAGTGAGCGTATCATTTATCTGTATGATATTTTCATTATATTTCTGTAGCAAATAATAACCACCAACAATAATGGTACCATAATCTGGTTTTAATACACCTTTGTAATCCTTTTTATGTTCTTCATGGTTGTCAGGTTTATGACAGTGCCAAAAGTCCATCATTTCATACCATAATTCCGAGGGCATATCTTTGAAATTAAAACCATATGATTCAATTAACAGAAATTTACAATTATTACAAATAAATTTGAAACTATGACGACCATTGATTTCTGGTGTTCTAGAAAGATCTTTACATGACCATTGATCAATTGTTTGTTCTGTAAATGGCAGTGTTTCTTGTGTGAATTCTGAAAGTTTTATTGAAAATGATAGTGTATTGTTTACAAGTTTTACTCCTGATACTTTCAAATCATTGATTGGAATTGGGGATTTGATCTTAATTGGTGATGATTGTTTTAATTGTATGGATAACTCCATTGATGAATTTAAACTAACTCCTGAAATGTCTTCAAGAGTGGTATTATCTGGTACATCTGATACCACTGATATACTATTCAATCGTGGTAAGTATTCTGTGAAATACATTCTTGTTGGTCAGAAGGAATGGACAAAGAGCAATGAATACTTGATGATGGTTTTTTTTTGAAGTAATCTCATCTTACTGATTGAAAACTTAAATGAGACACACACGTGTCGCTACCAAGTGTTACAGACAAAAAACCGTGTCACCCCAAGAAGACGCGGTTTTGAATTTTTTTTATTAAGTTCGAAAAAAAAAATATTCCCATTTGATATTGTTGTTTATTTCAGATCAACCCAAACAACAATGTCAAGTATATTAGAGGAAATAGAGGAAGGTATCGATGTTTCTCGTATTAGTGAGGAACCAACATCTCAAAGACTGCAGCCAAATGATCCGGCTGCTCCTCAGGAGAATGGAGAAGAGGATATTCTTGGTTTAGACAAGCCAATTAAATTAAGAACTAGAGCTAAAATAGCAAGAATGGATAATGCTAGAATATTTAGTCCCAATGGATTGCCATATATTGTTAAGAATCATGGTAAATTAATTCGAACTATTCAAAAAAATGATAAGAAATTCTATTCAAACCCACGAAACTCAATAAGTAAAACACAAAAATTTGAACACGAATTTGATAATTTAAGTTCAGTTTTACAATTTTATCAATTATGGTGTCATGGATTATTTCCAAAAGCAAATTTTAAAGATTGCATACATTTAGTTAGATCATTAAATGGGAAATCAGCCCAGTTGAGATTATACAGAAGAGAATTGATTAATGCTGAATTACATAAATTAAAGGTTGCTAAAGGTATTATTGTAGAGGATGCAAATAACCCAGAAGACCAAGAACAACAACAACAAGCAGATGCTGATGATAATGATGACTGGGGTATCATGCATACGCAAGCTATCACAGCAGATGATAATAATACTAATGGACCTACTCAAAATACAGGATCTGGTTTAGAAAGTCTTTTTGTTGATTCTAATAGTACAGAAGATCTCACACCATTAAGTGAACCGTCGTTATTCGTGGACCTGAATAGCACAGAAGATCTCACTCCAAGACAAGATATCGAATCAGCTGCGAATAATACATCTACAACAATTGAAGCGTCTTCAAAGCCACCAGCATCTAATAATGACAACGAATCAGATGATCCATTTAGTGATGATGATATGTCTATGTTACAAGTTGAGCCATCAAGTATTGATATGAACAACGTTCAAGAAGATGAACTTATGGAAGGAGGCCAAGAGGATGATGATCTTGAACTAGAGTTGATGAGACAAAATGATCCATAATATCAAGTACAAATGTATATCTTTCTAAAAGTACTAGCGTGATTGAAAATGTTAGACACTAAATCATTGTTGATATCTTTGTACACATTAGTTGAAAATAATGCAATAAGATAACCTCCACTTCGTAAATAAACATCAATCATTCTCCCGTCAGTAGGTGTTACACCTGATTTTCTAACTAGAACTGAACCGTTTCTATAGAATGGCAATAACATTCCTCGATTATATACTGAATTTGCTTTTGCATTTCTATATTCAACACCAAATTCTGACATAAATGCCTTGTAATGTATAGAACTTTCAAAATGTTGAGTAGTGAAATTTGTACCATGAAATCCAATAACCCTTGTCATGAATTCATTTTGAGAATCTTTACGTTTAATCAACATATTGAAATGATCAAATGATTCAACTTGAACTTTCTCTTCGGATAACGGGAAATATTCTTTTAATATTTGATACGGTTCAGCAATTCGTATTTCCAAAATGTATACAAATTCAAAATGATAATTAGTTGCCAAAACTTTAGATAATACCGTACCTGCTTTCTTTAATGATCCAACTGAGAATAAAAATTGCCACAACTCTCGTTCTTTAACCATTGAAGTAGGTTGTTCTTCTTTTGCAGTTTCATTTGAATCTCTCAGTTTGTTTGTATTTGATGGACCATATTTTATAAATCTGTAGGTATTATTCTGAGAATATCTACCTCCTGAACCATCTTTTTCAAACACCAAAGATGATTTACTACTTGTTGGTCTACCAATTTGCTTCTGTAATACTCTTAAATCATTATTCGGTGAAAAATATTCAATACTGTTGATTTTGGGGGAATATTTATTCATTTTAATCAATACTACGTCCAACGGACTTTCCAACATTTCCATAATTTCTTTACTAACAAGTTGTAAAATTGTACAATTTTCTTCACTAAATGAATCCTTTGGAAATCTATCAAATATTGACAATATTCCAATAACTTCTCTTGTACAAGTCATCAATGGTACTCCACACCAAAATCTTATATACGGAGAACTAGTAACTAATGGATTTGTTCTTGTTCTCCAATCTTTTGAAGCATCCAATAATAAAAAATAACCTTGCGATAGAATTGCATGGGATTCAATAGCAATACAACGTGGAACATAATTTGTGTTCAACATAGTTTCAATTTTAAAATGACATTTATAATTATCAATTAATGATAATGCAACTCCTGGTATTTGAAAATTTTTCCGTAATTTAGAAAGACATTTTCTAAATATTGACATTTCATGCCAATGTGGCAAATCAATATATCTTGAAACAGCATCTAATCTACCTGGTTCGTTATAGCTTTCTGGTGGTTTCATATATCCTTTATTTGGCATACATGGAGGACATGGTATTTTTGATAGATTCCATTTTCCTTTAGAATAAGCATCAATGAAATGAGATTTTGTCAGTTGAATTGGTGTTAGAATAAGATCACCTGGTGTTGCCGCTAATAAACTAAGTTGTGGTGTTTTAATAGGAATTAATCGTGATGAACTTGAAGTGACTACTCCTTTGAATTTCTTACTACGACGAGTCGATTCTTTTGTTGTTCTATTACTCATGCTTTTTATTTTAATTGACTGATGATCTGTTGGATATCAGTAAATATCCATTATCAGCCGTATTTATTGCCCTTTTCTGGTTGTTAAAATGTGTGGCAATTTACTTTTCTTTTAATTGAATTGTGTGTGTGTGTGTGTAATATAAATTTCGCAGCTCTTTCTTGTTTGTTTATATTGGATATGCTCAACCCGCACATCAGTGTAACAAATACATGTATATGTAGATTCGTGATTCTTGATATGTTTTTATTGTTGTGCTTATCTCAATTACAGATAGACACATATACAAAAAGAAATATTCTATATCCACTTACTTCGCATCTTCCATGTTGACGTCCTTGTCTTTATCATTATTGTCTTCTTTACTTTCATCGATTTTCGCTAAATCTGCATTTCCTGATTCAGCTTTGGCTCTTTCAGCAGCCTCTCTTTCTTGTCTAGCCTTTTCTTCTTCTAATGATAATCTTAAAGCCATAGCCAAGTCTGGGTCCATGTTTGGATCAATAATATCTCCAGCACCACCTGCACCGCCAAAGAAATCCATATCTCCACCAGCACCTCCAAAACCTCCATCTTCTAATAAAATCGGAGAAGATGCAACAACTTCATATAATAATCTTGGTCCCGGCGAAACAGTAACAAGATGTGAATTATCATGATTATTTATAATTGATTGGAATTTTTCTAATTTTGCAGTATTTACACCTTCTTCACCAAAGTTTATAATATCAATTGCAACATTATTCTTTTTCATTTTTTTAGCCAATTTTTCCAATTCTTTTTCACTTTCTTTTATTGGACTACCAACAAATATAATAATTCTTTGTTGTTGTACTTTATTCTGACGATGTTTTAATGCTAATGCAGCTACTTGAATCCCACTTGAAAAATTATTTTCCCCATGAATCTTTGTTTCATGAACTCCTGATAAAATCTTACCAAAATCTGTAGTTAAAGTAGATAATACTTGTGGTCCACTACCTCCATATGCTAATAAACCAACAGTATTTTCAGGATTAGAATTGATCTTGTTTTGAAAAATAAATTCAGTTGCGGTTAATTGTGCTTCATATCTAGTTGTTAAAAAATCACCATTTCTCGTATATTCCGAGTTATCAATGGCTATCATAGTTGCTTCAAGTACCATTTTGAATGTCTAATAATGATGTGTTTTGTATATATGTTGATGTGGATGATGATGATTTCCAATGGATAATAATGATGGGGGAATCCTGTTGTAAAATTTCTTTGCCACTTCAATTTCGCACACCAAACACTCAACCCGAGACAACCAACCGACGAACAAAAAAAAAAAAAATTCTATATGCAGTTTTTCAATAATCAACAACAACAACAATAACAACCACTTCCATCACAACGAATAACCTATATGGAGAGCTACTATGGCATATACTAGAAAACAAAAGGAAGCAATTCTACATCATTTGAAATCTGAACGAAACAAAATAGCCAAAAGAAATGAAGAACAGAGGAAAAAACTAGCGGATCAAACTTATCAACGAGTAATGAGACGACTAAATGGTGTTAGTGTTACTTTATGGGATGTGAAACTAAAAGATGTATTTCAGGTTGAAAGATCTCAAAGATTGGTAGCGAAAACATTGGTTAAAGACGTACAGGATATGAAAAGGAAACTACAATTGGAAATGAAACGAAATGGAACTCATACAAAATAACATTTATCATCTAACAATAACTATTATACATTTAACTTATTGAAGTTTTAATCATAATATACAAGGTTTTAAAATAATAACAAAACTATACGTCTATGCATCTTCTGGGATATTATCATGGAAATATTTACCTTCGGTGGTTTCAGCAATAATACCAGCTCTAATACACCAATCACCGAATGGTTCACCTTCATCTCTTTCCAAACTCCATCTCTTGAACAAGTTTTTCAAGATTTCCAAGATTTCATCTTCTTTAATGGAGTATCTGTAAATTTTGTTCAAACGTTGACCATGATGACCACCTCCCAACATCAAATTGTATGCACCATAAGCTTTACCAACCAAAGCAACTTCAGCAACCCAAGGTCTAGCACAACCATTTGGACAACCTGTCATTCTCATAACAACTGAATCATGTCTCAAACCATATTCTTCTAAAGCTTCTTCTAATTTGGTAATCAATACTGGCAAGTATCTTTCGGATTCAGCCATAGCTAAACCACAAGTTGGGAAAGCAACACAAGCAGCTGATGATTTTCTCAAGGCAGAGAAATCAGTGTTATCCAATTTGTATTGAGCCAACAATTGTTTAACTTCATCCAAGTCTTCATCACTGACATTAGAAATAAGGATATGTTGGTTACCAGTCAATCTAAATTCACCAGATCTGTTTCCAGAACCTAAGAATTCAGCAACTTTACGTAAACCAGTCTTTTGTGGCAACTCTGGAGTATCTTCAATTCTACCATTTTCAATAAAAGTAGTGAAATGGTTGTAACCCAATTCATCTTTACACCAACCAAAGTAATCAATGTTGGATTCAATCTTGAATGGTTTTGGAGCGTCAAATTTGTATCCCAACAAGTCTTCAACCTTGGATTTGAATACTTCAACACCCAAATCATCAATGGTATACTTTAATCTAGCGTGTTTTCTGTTGGTTCTGTCACCGAAATCTCTTTGAACTAACATAATCTTTTCACAAGCAATGTGAACTTGATCTTTACTGACATAACCCAACATAGAACCAGTTCTTGGATAAGTTTTCTTGTTGTTGTGAGTAGAACCCATACCACCACCAGCTAAAACGTTGAAACCAATAACTTCATTGTCTTCAACAATGGCAATCAAACCAACATCATGGGCATAGACATCAACATCGTTGTATGGTGGGACAGTAATAACAACTTTGAACTTTCTTGGCAAATAAGTGACACCATATTGTGGTTCAATATCAGTCAAAACATTACCAGCAACCAAAGTCTTCTTTTTAGTTGGACCTTCTTTACGGTTTTCCCAAGCTTCAGCGTAACCTGGTTTATCACCTTCATCTTCACCTTGTAACCAAATTTCGTGGTAAGCAGTGGTTCTTGGCAATAAGAATTCAGAAATCAAAGCACCAACTTCAGCAACTTGACCATGAATCTTGGCGTTGTGGGGTAAAGCTGAAACCATAACGTTTCTGTTAACATCACCACAAGCAGCCAAAGTATCCATCAATGCAGAGTTCATACCTCTAATAGCTGGTTTCAAGTCATGTTTAACAACACCATGCAATTGGAAAGTAGCTCTGGTAGTCAATTTCAAAGTACCATTACCTCTTTCATCAGCCAATTCATCCATTTTCAAGTATTGTTTTGGAGTAGCAATACCACCTGGTAATCTAACACGAACCATAAAGGAGTAAGCTGGTTCAAGACCTTGAGCTTTACGTTCGTCTCTGATATCACGATCATCTTGCATATAGATACCATGGAATTTGGTCAATTGTTGATCAACTGCTGAAATAGCACCAGTGGATTGGTCTTGCAATCCTTCAACAATAGTACCTCTAAGATAATCAGAACCCAACTTCATATCTTCATTGGTGATTGGTTTTGGTTCTTCAACACCTTCGACATTGTCAACACCCAAAGCAGCCCAAATCTTTGGAATCCATTCATTGAATCCAGTAGCAAAGCCATCAGCATCTTGGTCATCTCCCAATCCAATGTCGGCTAATTCAACACCACCATAGAGTTTCAATTTAGCAAACAAATCCTTAGCTGGTTTGTTGTAGTAGTGTTTATCTTCTTTTCTTGGCCAATATTGAGAGTCACCCAAACCGAAAACAGAAAATCTAATACCAGACAAATCCAAGTCAGTAGTGTTTTTAACACCATCCCAGAATTGTTTACCATTGGTTGGGAACTCACCTTGACCAGAAGTAGATGTGACAAAATCAAACATTTGGTTTCAGTAAGTTAATCTTCAACAGATAAATCATCCATTTGCAAAAACAACAGATATCAAACATCTAACACAAAGCTTGTCTGTTAATTTTCTTAGCAACGGCTTCAGCATTACCACCGTCAGAAGCGAATGCAATAGTCAATGGAGGACCGGATAAACCTTGTAATAATTGGGCAAATGAATCATCAGCGATCTTAGCTTGTCTAGTTTTAGCTTCAGTATTAGCAGTAGCAGTCAAGTTTCTTGACAATAATGGATCTTTAGCTGCCAACATAGTTAATCTGTTTTCTCTTTCCAAGAAATCAGCCAACTGCTTTCTCAAATTAGAAGAGTCCAATTTGAATATATCTTTTTCCTTTTCAAGTGTTGGATCATATCTGTACAATGGCCAGTAACCACTATCAACAGCTTTCTTGGTTTCTTGTAAAACAGACAAAGTGCTGTCAGATTCACTGTTGTATGGCAAGTAAGCCAAGACAATAGATGGACCATTGAATTTTTCAGCTTCAATGAAAGCTTGTAACACTTGAGTGTAGGAAGAATAAATAGCAACAGAAGCAACATAACAACCACCATAGTTCATGGCATATAAACCAACATCCTTCTTACGGAAACCATTGATGGTTTTATCTTCTTGTGATTTTTCCTTGTATGGTTCTGAATCGATGATCAACATGTTAATGTTCTTTCCTGAAGTAATAACATTGTGAACACCAGAAGAACCCAAGTCATAGGACCAAGCATCTGAACCAATTAACCAATTCTTTTCAGTCTTGAAATATTTAGCCAAAGCTAACAATTCACGAGCAATAGTGGTAGAAGTATCAGTTTTTAATAAATCAACAATTTCAACATGAAATCTGTTTTCCACTTCACCAGTTTCTTGAATTTGAACCAACCATTGAGAAAGAAGGTCAATCAATTTAGCATTGTCTGCAGTGTGGAATTCGTTTGCTTTAACTGAGTTTTGAACCAAAGCAATCAAGTTTTCTTGTTGTTCTTGATCATACAAGAAAGAACCATAACCAAAGTCTGGGTTTGATTCAGCACCAGCATTAGTAGCTTGGAATTCATTCAAGATGTTCAAGTTGGTCAAATTAATTTGTTGTAAAATCTTGATGTAAGCTTGTTCCAAGTTGTGGGCTTCAGTTAATGCTTCAACGTATTTTTCGTACTTTTGTTTTGAAGATTTGGTGGCCAAAACAGTGTTGACCTTACCGTAAGACAAATTTTGTTTTGGTGATTCAGACCTTGTGTTGTCTAATAATTGAGAAACAACTTCGTTATAATCTTGAACAAAACCGAAAGTGGCAGCAACAATTTTGGTGAAGTTCTTCAAAGCTTGGTATTTAGCATATTCACTGAAAAAATCAAGTAATAATGGAGCATATGAAGCAAATGAAGTGGTAGATTGTTGAACAATGGATAATGTTTGAATGCTTGCTGGAATTATGTTGAGTAAATTTTGTAATTGGAATGGTCTATAAAGCTTAACACTGATCAACAAAGCGTTAGCTTTATTGGCAGCAGCAATTAATTCGTCTGTTACTTGACCCAAGTATAAAATAGCATCTTGTTGTTTGGAAACCTTGTTCACTATTTCAAATGGTTGGACATCGAATTTGGCAACCACTTGGTCCAAGGATAATTTTTCCAATGATTCTAATAAAACACCCTGAGATACTTTAACTGATTTCTTAGCGTTATAATCAGTTGGTGCAAAAATGTGGAAAACTGAAGTATTTAATTTGGTTGCCAAATTATAAGCCAAGTTTGCATAAGTATAAGCTTCTTGGGAGGTTTGTGATATTATGATTGGGTATTGTAAATCCCTTAAAGCAGTGACAATGGCATAGTCAAAGTTGTTTAATTCAACATGGGACACAACTTTATTTGATTTAAATACATTTGATGAAAAATATGGCAAATTTTGTAAAACAGTTACTCCATCGGTAGTAACAGTGACAATTTCATCATTATTGGAAGTTTCAGACTCATCTTGTTCTGGTTGATCTTCATTTTGATTATCAATTAAATATTGTTGTATGCTAGCATATGGTTCATTTGAGTTGATCAAAATTTTTGAATGTGGTAATAATGGAGTGAAAGAGGAAGCAACTGATTTTGCTGGTTGTGTAACAAAAACAGATCCACCAATGTTCTCAATAACCTTTGCAATAGCTTCTTCTTGACGTAAACTCATGATGCAATGGTTCTTATTTCAAAAGGAGATATAAGGATCAAAAAGAAAAAAAGCAAATGAATAAAATAAAAAAAAATAGAAAAAGAAAGGATTAAATAATTAAATAAAAAAAATTATCAAGAGATCCTGCTTAGATTATATATATTTAATTAAATTGATAAATGATGAAAAATTTGGAGATGTTTATTAAACAATAAAGAGAGAAGAAAAAAATTGCGATCGGGCACGTGAGTTATGCGTAATTAAAAACCTACTGTTGGTGATTGGCTTGTAAATTGCACCTTTGTGCTACCAATGCATTTTTAGTTCGTATAGTCAATTCCACTCAGATGATCATATAATTATTAGTCACCAGTGAGGTTATACCATTTATGAAAGATACAATAGAACCCACATGTGTTCGTATACACCCAAGAGATGTGCCACAAGGTTCAGCATTATCGATAATATCATTCAGTGTGGTCAGAAAAACATGCGCAGTTATCATTGTCAACGGTCTGCGAAAACGGCCAAAAATATTTGTCCCTGTCCAGGCACCACCTTTTCCATTTCCCATGATGGAATTTGAAAGCATAATATATATTTGTAGATTTGAGCAGGACACGCTGCCATTTTCACCGCCACATCAAATGCACCCTCTCCTTTCCCCCCAGGAACTACTGACGGAGACTCTTCCCACTGCCTGTGATTCTTTTTGCAATCCCATTACGCTGATTCCACGTTAAAATGAATATGGACGCCACAACTGTAATCATATCCCACCTACGGAATATGTATCGACACCAAACACAACTCTACAGTAGAAATCAACATCCACATTAAATAAGAACATTAATCATTGAATACTAACAACAATAGAAATATCAACAAAACAAAACTCAACTAAATTAAAGAAATAAAAAGAAAAATAAAGAATTCAAATTAATTAAGAAAGAATTAAAAAAAAAAAAAATCAAAATTATCAACCAAAAAAATAAAAGGCCGCGGATGTTTTTTCAAATCAGAACTTGTACCTCTTTGACAACATTGATATGGTAATGAAACGAGTAAATGGATATCTGGGGAGTTGTATCTTTTTTGCTTCATGTTTGTCTTATCGACGCCTATTGGGTGCTCGTTTCCAGGCAGCATGATCTTTGGGTCGATAATTCAATGTTCCAATACATGATGTGTAAGGTACTAAATGATTGTACGCTTCTTTACCATTTGCTGGTGATTTGATATTTGTATAAGCTTTATAAACACTAAGAGGTGTCCATTCAACATCTCTATCGGATTTTTTTCGTATAGATTTGGGTATTTCTGGCGGTAGGGGTGATTGTCCATTAAGAAACAAATCTTGTATTATAAACTCTTCTCTAATGGTTTTCCTTACTGCATCACTAACAGTTTTCGGTTCTAAATTGGCCAACCTTACTTTTATGTTATTCATTAAATTTACATGACCACATGTCTCATCACTTGGCCATTCATATATGGGTGATGTTACAAAATCATCAAAGTCAACTAATATTTGTGATGGTGATTTGACCAACAGTATCAGCAGTATCAGCAGAGTTGCCGTAGTAGCAGAAACAGCAGTGGTATTTGCAGTAGTTAACAAATCAGAATTCGGACCCATGAAATCGTCTTCTTCCTCTTCTTCATCTTCTTCATCATCGTGAATATTTTTTTCAAGGGATTGTGGTTGGTAAGGTTCTAATGGAATTGAATTTTCTTGCAATTCTTGTTGCAACATGTATAATTCATGGTCATAATTTTCTGGATTAAATAAAGGAGTTGAACAAGTTGCATCTCCTGTGTTTGATGTGAAACCTCTTTCACAATTTAGGTTATCTTTATCCATCATATTTTCTAGAAATGTGTTGTAATCTAAATTGGACGGAAAACAAAAGTCATCCGGTGGTTTTGAAATTAGATTGATATTACAATTGGTTGATGGTGTAGTATTACTGTTTGATGTTGTATGTATGGGCTGTTCAAGGTGATAATTCTTATGCAGTTGTATTTGACAATCTGGTTGGTATTGTCGTTCTGTTGGTGACTGATGTATATCTTGAGTCTGTAATGGCAAGGGTAACTGTAGCTGTAGTTGTGGATGTGGCTGTGGATGATGTTGGTGGTGGTGTTGTTGTTGGTGTTGTTGTTGGTGTTGTTGTTGGTGATCACAATTCAGTAGATTTATTGTCTGACGTAGTTGCAGTTGAATGTGTTGATGTTGTTGTTGTTGATGTTCTTGTTCTTGGTGGTGATTTTGTTGATCCACAATTCCCATTAGATCAGTTGTATCTGTGTCATATTCGGAACAAAACGAAGGTCGTAACAGTTGGAAAGTTTGACTAGATATTGATGGAGATATTTCTACTCTACTAGCATCATATGTACTTGCAGGAATACAATGATTTGTCAAGTACTCCCATTCTGCAGCAGAAAAATCTATTTGGATATGTGACGATATATCATTACTTAATGTAAAATTATCTTGATTAACTGATGGGGTTCTATCATTGGCTGTTGTGTCTTGTTTTCTATTACGTTGATGTTTGTAGTCACTCAAATTCGGATAGTCTTGAAAGTTCAATTCATCATCAAAGTTTAGGACCATCCCTCCAACAACACAAAAAGGACTAGAACTTTCAGTTTGAGAGAGAAAAGCTTAACCCTCGATGTTTATTTTCCTTTTGAATAAATTATAGCTACTATATTTTTTCAATTAATTTTTTTGGAGGGGGTAAATTTGCAATTTCTTTGAAAAATGTTTAACCAAGTACAATATACTTGAATTACTTGACACCACTTACTTTTATTTTGAGGATTGTAATACTTCTTTAAAAAAAAAGGAAATATAATATGGAAGTATTAATCAAAACCAAAAAAATTTTAAAATTCAAAAACCTAATACCAAGTAGAATATTTTGAACTTCCAAAAAAAAAAAAAATGATAATAGGGAAAGTCACCTGTGTCTTGAATCTATCCAAGATAACAAAAAAAAAATCTCTGATAAAACTAACAGCAAAAAACAAAAAAATAATGAAAAAGAAAAACACGCAGAAAGGAAACTATATAATGTAATTACAAATGATTAAGGGTCATTCATTAATTTTGATCATATATATACATCCTGGGAAGTTTTAAGAGAAAAGGAATGGGGGGACTTAAAAGATGAGGAGTTTTTTCATATCATAATCAAGAAATCTTATCACTATAGAAAAAAAATTATCATTTCAGATAAAGTACTCTGATCATCGTAAAAAAAAAGAGAAAATGTGGCTGTCAAGAAGCTCAAGAATAATGATGCAATCGAAGCAAGTTGATAAATATTAGGAAACATAAAGAATTCTCTCCTGATGTTGGTCAAGATTGCTTGTGTTTATAATTCTTTCAATCAACTTTGATTTTTTGTTTTTTGTTTTTTGCAGCCAATCATTCAAGGTTGTTGACCATGACGAACAAGGATGCCATTGATAAATTACATTGACTTTTAATATACCTCTGGTATCACTCTCAATATTATAAACCCTTTTCATGACATCACTCCCCTTGTACCTCTTGTAGATATGATGCTATCACTTGAATAAGTTACATATCATTGCGTTGGTATAATTTCCCTGTTCTGTTAGAATTCGCAACAAAATTACCGGTCGTGTCTCTGTGCACAAAAACAAGAAGAAGAAGAAAAAAAAAAATTTGTGAGTCAGCGGAAGCGGAACTGAAAAATTTCACAACAGACAATCATCAGCATATGGTGTGCTTGTACTTTCGGATTTTTAATTTAAGGAAACTATAGTTATTCAACTAACCAACAAAATCATGTCCTTAATAAGACTTTATAGTGCCAGACAACAATTGGTAAGGTGCAGAGTAGTCAATCAACATACTCCTTCACTTCTTAGATTCAAAGCAACTGCTACTCCAACTCCAAGACAAAGATGGACAGCTCTTCGAGATTCCGATTTCACTATTGATTCACATGGTGAAGAACAACCAGATTATGTCAAATTGATTTTAACTTCAAGAGTATATGATGTTGTTGATGATGCCGGTACTCCATTAACATATGCTGTTAACTTATCTCACAGATGTGGTACTAATGTGTATCTTAAAAGAGAAGACTTATTACCTGTTTTTTCATTCAAATTAAGAG
Source organism: Candida tropicalis MYA-3404 (assembly GCF_000006335.3). Taxonomy (NCBI): domain Eukaryota; kingdom Fungi; phylum Ascomycota; class Pichiomycetes; order Serinales; family Debaryomycetaceae; genus Candida; species Candida tropicalis. The sequence continues at coordinate 919,624 of NW_003020049.1, read as the reverse complement.
GTGCTTATAATATGATTGCTCATTTGCATTCTAATTCTCCTCAACCAATTTCTGGTGTCATTGCATGTTCAGCAGGAAATCATGCTCAAGGTGTTGCATTTTCTGCTAATAAATTGAATATTCCTGCTACTATTGTTATGCCAACTGCTACTCCTTCAATTAAATATACCAATGTTTCAAGATTGGGTTCTCAAGTTGTATTATATGGTGATGATTTTGATTCTGCTAAACAAGAATGTGCCAGATTGAGTGAAGAACAAGGTTTAATTGATATCCCACCTTTTAACCATCCTTATGTTATTGCTGGTCAAGGTACTATTGCTTTGGAAATTACTAGACAATTGAGATTGGATAAATTGGATGCAATTTTTGTTCCTGTTGGTGGCGGTGGTTTAATTGCTGGTGTTGCTGTTTATTTGAAACAAATTGCTCCTCATGTCAAAATCATTGGTGTTGAAACTTATGATGCTGATGCTTTATATCAATCTTTGAAGAATGATTCTCTGACCGTTTTGGATAGAGTTGGTTTATTTGCCGATGGTACCGCTGTTAAAGTTTTGGGTGACGAAACTTGGAGACTTGCCAGAGAATTGGTTGATGAAGTTGTTCGTGTTAATACTGATGAATTGTGTGCTGCCATCAAAGATATTTTTGAGGATACTAGACTGATTACTGAACCATCCGGTGCTTTATCTGTTGCTGGTTTGAAAAAGTATATTGAAGAACATCCAGAAATTGATCATTCTGATAAAACTTATGTTCCTGTTTTATCCGGAGCCAATATGAATTTTGATAGATTGAGATTTGTTAGTGAAAGAGCTGTTTTGGGTGAAGGTAAAGAAGTTTCATTGGCAGTTACTATTCCAGAAAAACCGGGTGAATTTGCTAGATTACAAAATATCATTAACCCAAGAGCCATTACTGAATTTTCTTATAGATGCAGTGGCAAAGATACTGCCAATATTTTTGTTTCATTTAATGTTGTTGACAAGAACAGAGAAAAGGCTTCAGTTATTGATGAAATGACTACTGCTGGTTATGAAGTTGTTGATATTTCCGATAACGAATTGGCTAAATCCCATGGTCGTTATTTGGTTGGTGGTAAAGCACCAGTTGAAAAGACTGTTCAAGAAAAGATTTATCAATTTGAATTCCCAGAAAAACCGAATGCTTTGTTTAACTTTTTACAAGCTTTAAAGAGTGATTGGGATATCAGTTTATTTAATTACAGAAACCATGGTCATGATGTTGGTAAGATTTTATGTGGTTTCACTCTTCCTGAAGGTTCTGAAAAGGATTTCCAACAATTCTTGAAGAATGTTGGTTATACTTTTGTTGATGAATCCGATAATGTCTTCTATAAGAAATTCTTGAGAGATTAAGGTTTAATGATTTGTGCATCGATACTATTTACACGATTATAATAAATAAATATACATATACGTTTTTGGCTTAATCATCACGACGTAAGAATGCTTGGTATGCATCATTCTTGATATGAACTTTACCAGTTGCTTTCATTTGTTTCTTACCTTCTTTCTGTCTTTCCAATAATTTCTTATAACGAGAAATATCAGCAGCATGTAATCTTTGAGTAACATCTTTTCTTCTAGCTTTAATAGTTTCTCTAGCTACAACTTTATTATTAACTTTAGCTTGAATGGCAACTTCAAACAATTGGTTTTTCAAGTATTTTTTAAATTTACTAACATACTCTTTACCTCTTGCTTGAGCTTGTGATTTATGAATAATTGTTGTTAAGGCATCTTGTGGTTCTCCATTAACACAAAGTTCTAATTTGACAATATCTGATTTCTTATATCCTGCTTCTTCATAATCTAATGATGCATACCCTTTAGTGCACCCTTTCAATTTACCAAAGAAATCTTCTACTAATTGAGATAATGGGATTTCGTATTTAAGTAAAACTTGTCCCGTTGTTAAATATTCAATATCCTTTTGTTCACCACGATTATTTAAACATAAAGTCATTACATTCCCCATGTATTCTTCGGGAACTGTCATTATAGCTTCAACATAAGGTTCTAAATATTTCTCAACATCATGATGCCTTGTATTATCTGGGAATTCATCAGGATTTGTAATTACCTTTTCGGTTCCATTTTTATAAAAAATCTTGTATGGAACAGTAGGAGCAGTTAAAATAATTTGAGCTCCATATTCTTTCTCCAATCTTTCTTTAAATACAGAAGCATGTAAAGAACCCAAGAATCCCAATCTCCAACCTAATCCCAAAGCATTTGAAGTTTCTTGTTCCAATGTGACTGCTCTGTCATTCAAAACCAAATTTTGCATTTGATCATCCATCGCATTAAATTCTCTACCATCTGCAGGGAATGCACCAACGAAAACCATTGGTTTAGGTTCTTCAAATCCTGGTAATGGTTCTAATCCTTCCGATTTTCCCAATTGATAAAATGTATCACCTACAAGTGCTTCACGAGGATTTTTCATACCAGGAATGATATATGCCACTTGACCTGCTTTAATATGATCCATAGGAGTTCTATCAGGGTACATTATTCCAACTTCTTTAACATCATATGCTTTGTTTGAATGGGCTGAAACAATCTTCATACCTTTTTTTAATTTCCCATCAACAATATGTAGCAACATGACTACACCAACATAAGGATCATGCCAAGAATCAACTAATAATGCCCTTAAAGGTTTAGTTTCATCACAATTTGGAGCTGGGATATTCTTAATAATTGAAGGAATGATTTGTTCAACATTTAATCCAGTTTTAGCACTTACTGCAATACAATCATTTGAATCCAATTCAAAAGTAGTTTCAACCTGTTCCATAGCACCTGGTATATTTGCTGAATCCAAATCAATTTTATTAATAATTGGAATTAACTTTAACCCCATACTATAAGCAAGATAAAAATTTGCTACTGTTTGAGCTTGAACTCCTTGTGATGCATCAACTAATAATAATGCACCACCACAAGATGCATAAGATCTAGATACTTCGGCTCTAAAATCAACATGACCTGGAGTATCAACTAAATGTAATAAATAATCTTGATTTCCATCATTATAAAACATTGAAACTGTTTGTGCTTTAACAGTAATTCCTCGTTCTCTTTCAACCTCTAATTTATCTAATACTTGAGCTTTCATACCTGGTTGAATAACTCCAGTTAATTCTAATAATCTATCAGATAATGTAGATTTCCCATGATCAACATGAGCAACAATACTAAAATTTCGATAATTTTCAATGGGGATTTTATCTATTCTTTCTTGAATTGCTTTTCGTGTTTGTTCTTGACTTATTTTGAGTCTCATTTCTTCAGCTGCACTCATTGGTTTAACTGTACTGTACCATTTTTTAAGTGGTGATCTTATACGTAGTATTTCAGGTATTCTATATCTTAGTAGCATTGTCCATGTGATCGTAGTTGTGAGTATCTAATGATGATGGTTGAAATCAAACTTCGATTCGAAATTCTTGAAAAAAAATGAAAAAAAAAAATTTTGTCACCAATTTTATTTGAACTCCGCGCACACAGATCTACACCACGCTACCATATTCATCATATATTAAACATACAAACAATAACTATTTAGCTATCCAATGGTGGTATATCTACGAGTTCTTTTTGGTTTAACATCAATTTCATCGAAATCAAAAACTGACAAATCTGAGTTTGAACTTAAATTAGGTGTGGGTGTAGTAGCAAGTGATTTACGTTTTTTTGAAGCATTATTAGAATTTGTTATATTTTTTAATGGTTTTCTTTTGGTTGATTTTGACTCATTGTCATTGGTATCTTTTTGATTAGATTTTTTGACTGAATAATTAATCAACACATTTTCTCCAACTGCATCCAACATTTTAACTGATTCTCTTCTCATTTTAGCATTCAATGATAATGGTTTATAACTAACTTCCTTTCTTGCTCTTGTAGGTCGTCTCGGTGGTGAATCAACTGGTTCTTGTTTTAATTCTGGGGTTGGGCTCTTTACTAGTGATTCAATGCTTTGAATATCTTCCAGTGATGACAATTGCGATGGTGGTGGTAATGATGGGGGTTGAGAAAAAGTAGCCTTACGTTGAGATCTTTTTGATTTCTCTTGCTTATCATCTTCTTTAGAAGTTTCAGTAAACAGTGAATAAGAGTAATTGACAATTGGATTTTTATGAGAAACTTCTTCTACCACCTTATTTTGCTCTTCTTCATTATGACTCAGTTCCAGTAATTCCAAAATAGTTGAAACATCACCATTGTTACTTTTTTGATCATTTTTACCACTATCATCATCATCATCCTGATCTTTTCTTTTGAAATATTGAGGAAGTTCAAAACTTTTAGTTGATTCGATGCTAAATCTCAGTGAGGACAACATAGCACCACCACTACTAGTACTTCTTCTACTGTTCCCACTTGATACACTAACTCTATTACCAAACAGACTATCTTGAAACTCTAATCTATGTTCCAGTCGCAAGTTTTGAATGAATCGTAAAGAATCTTGAAAATCATTATTAATTTTTAATTCCATTGAATTAATTAATGAATTCACTGTATCTTTTAATTTATTAATTTGTGAATTTGAGTCATCCAATTTATTTTCTAATTCGGTTATTTTAGCTGAATATATTGCATTTCTTTGTGCTAAGATTCTGTTTTGTTCACGAAGAGTTTGAATTAATGATTCTTCATTTGTTGATTTTATTGATGATGCGGTATCAGTGGTTGTTGTTGTAGAAGAAGAAGATGATGATGATGATGGTCGTGATATATGAAATGTCGATCTTCTTGATATTGAATCCGTCGGTAATATCTCTGATTTCCTTGCCATGATAATGGTGGTTTGACTTCGTTGAAAGTGGTTTCTTGATTTGTTGATTTGTTTGTTGATAATTCAAAAAAAAAAAAAAATCAAAATCAAAATCAAAACAAACGCCAAAAAAAAAAAAATTCACTCAACGAGTATTAACATCATCATCATCATCAACATCAACATCGATCAACAACAATAACAACTATTATAAACCACCATTAGAACAAACACTTTATAATGCAGAGATCAACAAGTAACAATTCATCGATATATCAAAAAATTGCAGAAAAAAGAGAAAATTTGGAAAAATTAAGAGAATTTAAACAATTAACATCTGATTTAGTTAATCAATTAGAATCAATAGGTTATAAATTAGAAACTATGAATGAAGGTACAACAAGTGTTGCATTAATTTTATCAAATTGGAAAAGTGTAATTCAATCTATTTCTTTGGCTTCAATGGCTTTAATTAATCAACAAAATAATCATGACGATGATAATAATAATAATAATAGTACTAAACAAGGAGAAGATGAAAAGTTTCCTGAACCTTTGGTTAGAATTAAACTTGATCAACTGAATCAAAAAGATCAAGATGATGATAAAGATCAAGAAGAGGAAGATGAAGATGAGTATCAACAAGAAGAGGAATATAATAATGATCGATAAATTGAAAAAAAAAAAAAAGATTATTCTAGTATTTCATTACACCCTATTTATAGTCTAGCTTGTTCTTTAACTGATTCAACCCATAATTTGAATTTATTATCGTTGAGTCTTTCAATTAATTTCATGATTAAAGATTCATTAAATTGTCTAATAACAAGATCATCTTGATATTGATCATTATCATTCTGGATCAAACTTGGATTGATCAATAATTGATCTAGTTTTGAAATTGCATTAGGATCCAGTGTTAAAGTCTTGAAAAGAATAGAATCAGTGGCCATTTCCCTAAGTTTAGCATCGGATGAAGAATTCATATCCTTGATGTTATCATCATCCTCATCACCTATGGTTAACAAACGAATCAATACTAAAGCTGAATAATAATCAGATAAACTTTGATTAATTATTGATTGGGCTGTTTTAAATGCATATCCAAAGGATTCTTTATTAAGTAGTGATGGTTTTATAGTTGTTAATAAATTAATTAATTCAATTGATGATAATTGCAAATTCTTAACAAGTTTCTCATAATATTGATCAATTAATGAAGAATTTTGATATTCTTTAGTGATCTTTGCATTGATATAACTCTTAATAAATGTTCCCTTTGGTATAGCTTCAATTCTTCCAATTTCATTGTTGGTTAATTTTTGATATTTAATAACCAATAATTGATTATTAATATCATTTAAATTATCCTTGTCATCATTTGCAGCAATTGCACACAATTTAGCCAATGAATATTTAATCTGTTGATCTTGTAACTTCAATGGTGGTTGTTTTTGAGCAGATGTGATCAATGCATCAGAAGCTTGATTGAATTGACTATCCAATAAATATCTAATCCATGAAACATTTGAAGTTTTAATTGGTTTTTCATTGAAATATTTCAATAGATAAGATTTATAATCAATGAAATCTAATAATAATGATTGAATTTGATTATTCTTTAAATAATAATCATAAACACAACTAGCAAATTCATAGCCAAACTTTTCAAAATATTTAATATAATTCAATTCTTCAAGTGGGATATTCTTGATGGTTTTTTGGTAATCCAATATTCTTGCTAATGATGCAAAATCTTGATATTTTTCACCAATTTCAATTGATTCTTGAATAAGATCAAACTGTAATAATACTTCAATCCAATAGTATTTGATTTCATTATACCATTTTTGATAATCTTCAAGTTGTTTATTGTCTTCTGTCGATGATGAAGTTACTTTCATATAACTGATTGCTTCATTGACAAAATAATATAAAACTTCAACCAATTTCAATGCATCTTTTGATTTGGTGTTATCAATTCCAATTGAATCAACAACAAACTCACGAGTGAATATTTCTTGAGTTCGAACAATTAAATGAGTTTCAAATATCCAAGATTTAACAATTTCGTTCTTGATATATTTCACGTCATTTAAATAAACTCCTTGATATAATGTATTGACAATTAATTGTAAAACCGGTAAATTCTCTTTGCCTAATTCTTCAATAAATTGGGTCAAAACTTGATTTATATTGGATATTTTATGAGTGAAAAACTCTCTTAAATCACCAACTTGTTTTTGTAATACCTGTTTCAATGAATCGGTTTCATCAATAATAGTCCACAATTGATAAGCAACATCTGATTTCTCCAAATTTTCAACAATTTGTGGGATGACTGATTGGTTAAATCCATTTCTTTCAACATATTCAATGAGTGTTTTGTATAACTTCACTTTCAAACTAGTCAAATCAGAAATTGATGGTAATGTTTTAGGTAAATAAGCTGAAGTTGAGTCTAAAATCTCTTGGATGATTGATTGGATTGCTTTAGTTATAATCTCCGAATCAAATCTTTGAATTAAATCGAAATCAATTTCTTCAATATCTGAATAGAAAATAGCTTGTTCAATATGAGATTTAACCACTGTCAATGGATCAGTAACAACCTCATTGTCGATATCTTGAGATTCTGGGAATTTTTCAACTCTAATAACACCAAAATTTTTAGTTATTAAAACAATAGCTGGGTTTGAGTTTGCTGATTGATTCTCGTATCCATTACCAATAAACTCCACAGATGATTTAAATCGAATGATATCTTCCCATCTTGGTTTATAATAATAGTAGGAATTGGATCTCTTTGTGGATAATGACTCTGTAAGATAAGAAATATTCAAATCAGTTAAAATTATAGAATTATCAATAATGACAAATGCTGTTTTCTCAGGTTTTGGTAAATAAAGTCTTGGTTTATTGATGGTATTATCATATGATGGAGCTGTTTTTAATTTATGAGATCCAATTGGTAATGAACCAGATCTATTAATTTTTAAAGTAATCAAATATAAATCATCTTGAATATTCACCAATGCTAAATAATAGCGTTCCCCTTCTTCTGCTTCATCATCATCTTCTTCTTCATCGTTAGTACTATTAGTGGTAGTTTGATCGATTGGCCAAATATCCAAGAATTCCAACTGTTGATCTAATAACATCCCTGGATATTCATTAACATCAATACTAATATATTGTTTGAAAGATTTCTTTTTGTCAATATAAGGAGATCCATTAGCTGAGAATAAGTTATAAGTATATAAATGGAAACCACCAGAAGAATCCAAAACGATAATTTCTTGACAAGTTCCATGATTTGATATTTTCCCTGATCTAATAGCAACAATGTCATTATCAAATGTTTCACCATTAGATGAAGAATTGTTAAATAATTTTTGTAAAAAACTTTGATTATTTAATAATTCCAAATATCCCAATTGTGGTTTACTTTTAAAATCTCTTAAAGAAATCAATAAACATCTATTAAAATTAGTAGCAATAACAATTCCTGAAGGTTCAATATTTTCGGCTACAACAATACATTCATTTTTCTTTAAAGGTAAATTTAATTCTAATGATTTATCATTAATTAATCCCAATGAAGGAGCATGTTGTACACTTTCATAAAATTTGACCAATCCAGAAATTCCATCAATTATAATCAATCCAGGATCTTGTCCAGTACCACTTGAAGGTCTTGTTAAAATAGCCATTGGCAATTTAAATCTTGATTTATCAATTGGAAATTCAATCGACAACGGGATTGAATCAGTTAATTTATAACTCCACACAAATATCGAATCTTCATTGATAACTAATGAATAATTTGATTCACAATCTGAATAACCATTGATGAAAGATGTTGAATGGGTTTTAAAAACTGATGGTAATGCAGGTAAACTTGATACACAATAATGTTCATTCTTGGTAAGTTCTTGCGTTGTACTTATAGTATGTTGTTTTGCAATTGAAGAATAACTTAAGTTATCTTCTGGTTCTGCTGTTGCTTGTTTCTTGTCTATTCCACTGTTACGTGGTTTAAATATCGACATTACTGGTATAACCTTTCTGGTTGTTTATAGTTTTTTATTGTTGTTGTTGTTGTTGGTGATGGTGATGATGAAAGATGAAAATAAATTTTTGCTCAATTTTTTTTTTTTTTGTTTTGAAATGGAAAACTTGGTTCATGCACGACTTACCTACAAAAATGTATAAACATGTTGAAAAAAAAAAAACAATTTGCAATTTCCTATCTATTTATATATATTAAAAACAAACCTATACTCTTTGTTTCTTGCTTGGAGGCTGTTGTTCTTCATCGTCTTCTTCTTCGTCAGCAGCTGAACCATATTCTTCATCTGAGACATAAACATCACTGCCTTCTTCATCTTCATCTTCATCTTCACTTATTTGATCATATTTCTCTTTCAAACCTTTCATCTTTCTGGTTTGTAATTTACTTAAATCTTGTTTACCAACATGGATTTGAGCAACCTTATCACCCATGAAATCGGTACTAACATTCTTTTTAACTTTTGGTTCCAATTGTTTTGGTTTCTTATTAGCTTCTTTTTCAATTTCAGGACTTGGGGAAATTCTTCTACCAATTTTAAAATCTAATCTTGGACCAATTTCATCCAATTCAATTCTTGGTAATTTTTGACCAGATTTATAAGATTTCAATTTATAAACTCTGAAATAAACATTTGGTAAAATTTTATCATCATTTAAATCTTCAATTTCTCCAGTTGATAATGAAATAACATATTGTAATCCAGCAACATCTTGTAAATCAGTTTCTTCACCTCTGAAAAAATCCAAAAATAATGATTTAACATGTTGATAAACTGGATGAGAATCAAATAATGGTCCATTAAATGAAAACATTGGTTTTAAACCAATTGTAAAAGTCAACTTCTTGAAATCTTGTAATAATTTATGATTCTTTTGTATGGAAAATTCAATCATATCATAAACTTTATAATTGAAAAATCTAATAAATGTTAAATTATTTGGTCTTTTTTTATTACTTGATGAAAATACCATTAATGAACAATCATTCTTTTCACTGAAAAATTCCAATTCTTCATAATTTTCAAATGGTCTAATTTCATTCTTCTTAGAAAACTTTTTAATAAATGGTTTTTTAAATGCCATTAAATCACACATAGCATCATGTAAAAATTTATTTCCCGTTGAACCAGGAACGAAAAGAGCTGTCTTGGTGTTTTCAACTAATTTAGCTTCCTTCTTGACTAACGCTCTCTTGGAACGAGCATTCTTTGGTTTAACTGTTCTAATCATTATAACAATAAAGCAATAATAAAGTAGGATAAACAAATGATGATAGGGACTATATAAAAAAAAAGAAAATAAAGGGCAAAGGTTATATTGATTTTCCATTTTTTTTTCCTTTCTCAGAGAAAGCGATGAGCCTGAAAAAGAAAGAAAGAAAGAAAAAAAAATGTTTACTATGTGTCACGTGATACACCAATAAAACAGTTGAACTGGACCAAATTAATGTATGATAAGAATAAAAAATGCTGAAAGATGTGAAGTAGAGTGGATTATTGATGAAGTTAAATATAACTAGCAGGTGTACAATTCAGATTGACTACATGGTAAAAAAAAACCAACAACAATAAATCTAACAAACGATCGATATAACAAAACAACTCAGAAATTGAACCCAAGATGTAAACGTTCTTATTCATTTTGAGACTGAAAACCGTTTAAAACTTTGAAACTAAACCTCTCACAATATTTTGGTGTAATAGCCATTGAAATCACAATCAGTCGGTTTGTATCACGTGACATGTTTTGAATATCAATCTTAAATTCGTTAATTGAATATTTAATAAGAACAACTTCCTATACATCATATACTTTTTTTTTTATGTTTCAAACTACATATTGATCAGACAGACACACATTCGTAACTTATTTTTTGATAACTTCATTAATAGCATTAGCCAAATAATCAACATTATTATCATTAATACCAGAAATACTGAATCTACCATCTTCAGTAGCATATACGGAATATTCATTTCTTAATCTAATAACTTGTTCTGGAGATAAACCGGTGTAAACAAACATACCTCTTTGTTTCAACAAATGATCCCAGTTGTAGTTTGATTTGTCCAATTTTTCATATAATTTAGAACGGACAGTGTTTAATCTACCAACAACATTGTCTAATTCTTGTAACCATTCAGGTAATAAACCAGAGGATTCATCAAAGATGACTTCGACAATCTTAGAACCATGGATTGGAGGAGAAGAATACATTGGTCTAATCAATTTTTTCAATTGAGATTCAACAGCTTTTGAAGATTCACTTGATGGAGTAATAATAGAAATAGAACCAGTTCTTTCACCATAAAGACCCATGTTTTTAGCAAATGATTGACATAAAGCAAATGATGGGATTTTGTTTTCATTAGCCAATTGAGTCAATTTTCTAATCATGCCAATATCTTCAAATGGTTTACCACTAGCAAAACCTTGATAGGCCATATCAACTAATGGGAATAATTTTTTATCTTGGACGATTTGTAAAACTTCATCCCATTGTTCAGAAGTCAAATCCATACCGGTTGGGTTGTGACAACAAGCATGAAGCAAAACAATTGATTCATTTGGAGCATTGGTTAAAGATTGTTTCAAGTTGTCGAAATCCAAATCATTTTTAGAAGTTTCGTAATAAGCATAAAATTCAGGTTCTAAACCAGCATCTTTGAAAACAGCAACATGATTAGCCCAAGTTGGTTTTGGAACCAAGATTTTTTTGGAAGAATAGAATCTGTTCAAGAAATCAGCAATAACTCTTAAAGAACCAGTACCAGAGATGGTTTGAGAAGTGACAATTCTACCATCATCAATCAATTGTTTACCATTTGCGTCTTTCCCAGAGTTGTTGAAAATGAAATTTTTGACAATAGATTGGAAATTTTTAGAACCGATAATTGGAGTGTATTCCTTTTCGGTTTCTTTACTCAACAAGATTTCTTCAGCTTTTTTAACTGATGGGAAAATGATTGGTTTACCGGAATTATCTCTATAAGCACCAACACCCAAGTTGATTTTCTTTGGGTTTGAATCGTTGATGAAAGCTTCGGTGATACCCAAGATTTTATCAGGAGGGGCCAAAGGAATATCGTTCCACTTGGACAATTGAGTAGTGGAAGATAAGAATCTAAGGGTATATTGGGATTGTCTAGTAGTAGATTTAATCAATTGAGATCTGTACATGATTGATATAGGAAGTCAAGATGTTGATTTAAAAGAAAAGGAAATCGGAAATAAAAAAGAAAGAAAAAGAAAAAGAAATAGAAATAGAAATAGAAATATAAAAAATTTTCCTTTGTTGATTATTATCGGTGGTATTTATTCCAAACTGAAAGAGGAGTCAATAAATCAACAATAAGGACATGGAAAATTTTTCATTACTGAGAGAAAAGAAGAAAAAAAAAATTATTTTTTTTTAGTTCCGCTAATTTCCTATGGGCGGACAGCGGATTAAGTTGGGCTGGATCGAGTTGAGTTGAGTTGAGTAGAAGTCTCGGTAGAATGCAATTACTGCACTGTGTGTATGCCTGTGTAATAATAGTAAACGACTCATGGGAAATGAGGGGATGATGACTCAATTCTAAATGGAAACTCATATTGCAATGGTACAAAAGAGCAGTGGTTCAGGTTTTGTGTGTCCCCTATATTCTACACCAATGTTGAACAACACCATACATGGTGGTTATCACCACCATTGAATCAACAGGTTAAACTGTCAAATTCAATGTTACCCTGATTGTAGATAATAATAATAATAACGAAATAATCGGTATCCATGTCAATCAATCAATGGAAAAATCAGATGAGTTGAATTTTCATTCTCGGTTCCTCGGCCAAATGGAAGTTGGAATAACCCATGATGCACGTGAATTACGCGCTAACAATTATTATCTGATTCCTAATTTATCCGTAATTAAACTCAACTCAAATCACAAGAATAACAAGAATAACACCTGTCAATACAAATTATTTATCGAACCATTCTTCTTTGTAATAACAACGGTTGTAATAATTAACCCGAATTTCGGATACTTCCTCCCTTCTAATTATATTATTATGTAAGCTATTTAAAGATGAAATCAAATATCCTCTCTTTGTTATAAATTTTAATTCAAATTTTGTTAAATATTACAATGAAATTTTTTTTTATTAAGCCCATAATACGCTAAAAACCGAACTTCGCATTTTTTTTTGTCAAAATGACGAAAAGTGGTCACACGTGATAAATCACGTGATATAGAGGTAATATAGTATTGGATGAATTGTAATGGCATGTAATAGAGTTGATTGTAATACTAGATGAGAGTGGTATAGTAGACACCAATGGGTATCTCTCACTATTGAGAACACTATAGAGACCAACCATGCTTCAAGTCAACGAATTATTTTTTTTTTTCAAGTTTTCAATAATTTCAATTGCGTGTCTTTTGTACTTTATCACCACAAAACAATACAGATGAAACGATGATCCAGCTTTGGGTACGATACAAAATTGTTTTGAAGAATAGGAGATTCGTACTGTGATTAATCAACGAGACGCGTATCATTTACTTGATTCATTTTATTTCTAAAACAAGTAAATTAATTGTCAAACAGATTGTCAATTCAACAGACGAAGGTTGTTGATAAATATGATACATGTTACATTTACTATCGAGTAAGCAAGTACAGTAAATAAAATGTAACATGCAGTATGTATTAATGAACAAACATGAACCCCCCCTTTTTTCTTATAGATTGTTCTCAGATTCGAATTTTCTTATAATGGGATGGCGGGGGACTTAGGTGGTGGTGGTGGTGGTGTTGTACAGTAAAATCCCTCGGACCAAATTTAATTATTCAGGCGACTGCCGCGGTCCTGCTCCCTCCAAAGAAAATTTTTACACGAAAGGGATAGAAGAGAAAGTTAGTTGGTCTATGCTGTCACAAATGCATTGGTCTGACTTGACCAACGTTTAAAGGGGTGACCGATCTTTCGCTGAAAGGGCTGAAATCTTAATTGAAACATTAATAACGCACCAAATAGGATTATTAATTACACAAGAGACGAGTTAATCTGAATTAGACCAAGAACAATAAACCATCTAATTTTTTATTTGTTTTAATTAGGATCTACTCAAAAGTTTTACATCTACTGTACATCTCATCTTAAAATTTTTAAATTAAATTTCGATCGTGATGAAATTATGACAAAGTACACAACATTAATTATTGTTTAATTTACCTCCTTGACTATCCATTATCTATATTATGTCTTGTAATAATATATGGGATGAGTATTGAGCACATGACATTAACACTGATTGGTGTGTGGGTGTGTTGGTACCTGAAATTCAAACTACACAAAAACGAACAAAATACTTTTCATTCAAACAAATTGGAACTCAACCAGCCAATCAACTCTAGATATCCTTTTGTGCAAATAGGGGAAAGGAAGAAGAAGAGGAAATAGAATGAATGAAAAAGGGTTTAGACTAATGTGAAACAAGAGTAAACAACTGAACCAGAAAGAAAGAAAAAAAAGACGCGTTCAAAAGCAAATTGAATTACTCTCTGCATGTTTATGTTTTATTTTATAATTTTTATTTTTATCATCTCTTGCTTTTGCAGTATTATTCTTCTTATTCTTCCTAATCTACTTATTCTTATTCCTCTTCTCCCATCTGTGTGTATGGCTGTTGTGCATGGAATTGCATTACACAATAATAAACAAATATAGACTAGAGCAAGAAAGAAAGAAAGAAAGAAAGAACAACCGGAATATTTATTTGAAACATGTAAACAATGGAAGTATTCCCTCACCCACCTATCCCTGAAATGATGTATCACAAGGAAATGTTTAACTTTACTCTGGATCCCTCTTGTAATGGTTGGTAGCATAGTGTGATGATAACCAACAACATTAAGTTTATACAACAACAACAACTCATGGTGTAATTGTGTGTGTATAAGTGTTTGAGCTACGTATTGAAAGTTTATGTACCTCATATTGTACATATGCAGAAGTCTTTATTTTTCATTCACCATTTTCAACCATTGTTATTGTTTCCTTCCTTCCTCTTGTGTTGTTGTGCTAAAATATCAAATTGTATCACCGTACACGACCACACTATTTTTTTTTCCCCTTTTTTTTTTTAAGAAAACAAAAAAATTTCTGAAATTCATATCAAAAACATTTTGACCAGAATTATAAACAACTTTATTACCATTAACATTTCCATTACTATTAGCATCACCAACTACCTATCCGACTAGACTTACAACTAACATTATACTACTCAGATGGAAAGAAAAGTATCATCCACGTCAGACTATTCACACACCTCGTCTGTGGTTATACAACCGCATTTGAATGGTTTAGGTAAACGAGTTATTGAAGATATGATGTCAACTAATAATAATAGCAACAACAACAACTATCACCAGGATTCCACTTTTAATACTCAAGAATTATATGAGGAACGACAAAAGAACTCAAATAGATTTATGGTTTCTACATTTGATAACAATTATAACGATCATAATTTAAAATATCATCAACAAAAACTCAGCCATTCTACAAATCTAGATGATAAGCCACTCCCTTTATCACCCCCTTCCAAGGATACTCAACACAGACAGCAACAGGCAGAAGAAGATTTAGTCTCAGATGATGAATTTAATGAAACTATAGACTTGGAAAAATCAATTAGTGGCATTATTGATGTGGATCTAGATGATCAATATGAAGAACAGTTGGAAGATGATTCATTTGATGATGGTTCTCATAACCATAGTCATAGCCAAAATAATTCTTATCCACAAGACGAAGATGAAGAGTTGATGAATTATCTAGATAACGATTATGAACCTGCTTCGCCTCCTCGTTCGCCTCCAAGAGATTTAGATACTGATAAATTGTATGGTTTATATGAATTTTCTGGTCCTGATCCTTCTCATTGTTCGTTGCAGGTTGATGAACCTGTTTATTTAATCAACGATCAAGATAGTTATTGGTGGCTAATTAAGAAATTATCAAAACATGAGAAAATGGAACGTTTTAAACGTATTGATATGAATCATTTGGATGTGGAGTCTGATGATGAAGATGGCAAAGTTGGATTTGTTCCAGCTGAATGTTTGGAGACCTATGGAGAACGTTTAGCAAGATTGAATTGTTTTAAAAATGAAGAATTGGAAAAAGTCTGTGCTCCTCTTGCTCGTGAAGAATCAGCCGTGAGTTTAAATAAGAAATCAGGATCAAATTCAAGCTCCACTAATAATGTAGCTAAAAAATCTGTCACGTTTGAAAATTTGGGTGATATAATTGATGAATATTCTGATGAAGAACCAAAAGATGATCATGATAATATTCGTCAGAATCTACAATTTTATAATGATCTAGGTGCAATTAAACCTTTGAACACTTCAAACCAACAAGATCAACAACCAGAAGTTTTAAGTGATGTTTATCCAGTTGATGCTCCTTTAGTTGTACCCAAGAATAATAACTCCAAAAACGTTCTTGATAAATCTGCATATTCCACTACAATCACTCCTACATTACAATCATCAAATATGTTTGAAGATTTATTTGTTAAACCAAAACAACAAAATAAAAATAAAGAATATGATGATGTTTCTATTGGATCATTTTCTCCTGATACTCCAGTTAAAGGCAAATCACCATTGAGAACAGAAATTGGTGATGCTTTAGACGACGATGAAGAAGATGACCAAGTGGCTAGAAATAATAGTTTATCAAGTTTAAGACGATCAGTTATCCTTGACAGACTAACCCAAGTTACTTCTGATATACAAGAACAACTACGATTAGATGATGATGATGATGATGATGATGATGATGATGATGATGAGGAGGAGGAAGAGGAAGAGGAAGACCTTAATGAAGAAGTGACGCCACTACAGAGCACAAAATCGATTATTCATAACACTTCGATTGATGATGATGTCGGTGTGGAGGAAGAAGAAGAAGAAGAAGAAGTTAAAGGATTTTCATTTAATGATAGTACTGATTCACATTCTCATTTTAGTAATCATAGTTTAAATGATTCACATTCACAACATTCAAGAGGTAGTCGCGAATTGGAAGAATTGAGCCAAGAACAAGGTAGTAGAATTGCTACTCCAGAGAAAGTTAGTCGTACTGCTACACCTGAACAACTTGACCAATCACTATATTCAAATCAATCAGAGCAATCATTTACTACCAACAATTCTCAACGTTCTTCTAGTAATACCATCACCAACACACCAATTCAAGTGAAACGTACCAGAACCCCAGATTTTGTCAATCGTACTCCAAGTCAAGAACGTGTCAAGAATACGCCAGTTCAAGTGAAACGTACACCAACACCAGAGCACATCAATCGTACCCCAAGTCAAGAGAGAGTTAGAAATACTCCAATACAGGTTAAACGCACACCAACACCAGAACATGTTAAACGTACCCCAAGTCAAGATTGTACAAGAAGTACACCACTTCAAACCACTCAAACACCAAGAGAAGAGATTCAAATGACACCAACTCATAAATTACTCTATCAACAAGGTAATAACATGTCACCTACACTTCAAAAATTATTGCACACACCTTCATTTAATCAACCACCAGTAAGTCAAATTCCAACGCCAAATTCCTTACGTTCTCCACCAAATCAATCATATTCAGTTTCTGAATTGTCTTATAATCACTTGCCTAGAAACATTAGTGGAGTTGAAATGGAAGATGAAGAAGAAGAAGATGGAGAAGAAGAACAGAGCAGTTCTGAAGAAAACAATCATGACGATAGTATTACACCATTAACAAGTATGAATTCTTTAACACCTATTGATGAAAGAAGAAAACTGAAACCTGTTCATGAAATGTTTATGCCAATTCTTGGGAAATTTGATGAACTTGCTGAAAAATTGGCTGAATTAGATGATATTCTTAAATAGGTTTATACATGATAAATATGCGTCCGTTTCTTTACGTATATATAAACATACATATAATAGATAATGGTTATCCCGTTGCTGATTTCTAACCATTAAAGTAAGTTTATATGTGTTCGCCCTGCTCTAGGTCGATTGTCGACCCAACTAGCCGAGTCGTGCATTGCCCATCTTTACTTTACTTTTTCAACAACTCATCATCATCATCACTGAAAAAAAAAAAAAAAAAAAAAAAAAATTAATTAAAAAAATTTAAACATCAGCAACACAAGATCAACTCAACTACAATAGTAGGTTTTAATTTTCAATATTAAGAATATCAGCATTGTTTCCACTATAATATCAGCGTGTCAAGATGTCATGGACAGCAGATCCACAAGCATTAGAACAATTGAAACATATTTTTAAAGGTACCTTATCGAGTAATAATGAAGAAAGAAGATTGGCTAATGAAGCATTAATTGAAGCTAAACAGCAACCAGAAATTGAGAATTATTTATTTGATTTATTAATTAGTGAAGATAATAATACTACCAATGGTTCAAATACTGGTAATGGTATTATTTCTACCCGATCTGATGTTCGTGCTGCAGCAGGGATCAATTTAAAGAACAATATCTTGAAAAATCGTACTTTAGATCGTACTTATTTAATGAATAATATCATGAAAGGTTTAATGTCTTCTGAATCATTAGTTAGAAATATTACTGGGAATGTCATTACTTCAATGTTTTCAATTTATGGATTAGATCATTGGTCTTCAGCTTTAAGTGATTTATTAAATATAATTCAACAACCTCCAATTAATGGGAAGTATATTTATCAAGAAGCTGCTATGAGTGCATTAAGTAAGATTTGTGAAGATTCATATTTGGAATTAGATCGTGATTTTAATAATGAAAGACCATTGAATTTCTTGATGAATGAATTTTTAAAATTAATTGAACAACATCCAAGTTTCAAAATAAAATCAGGTTCAATCCATTGTATAAATCAATTTATTCCTTTGAATACTCAAAGTTTTTTGGTAGTATTGGATAATTATTTAAGTAGTATTTTCAATTTGGCTGGAAATGATAATGGTCAACAAAATGATGAAATTAGAAAGAATATCTGTACTTCATTTTTATTAATTGTTGAAACTAGACCTGATAAATTATTACCTCATTTAGATGGGGTTATTAATTATTGTTTACATTTAATGCAACAAGACACAAGTGCTGAAGTTTCTTTAGAAGCTTGTGAATTCATGTTGGCTTTAGCTACTAATAATAAAGAATTGAATGCTTTCAATCCTGAGAAATTGAAATTGATTTTACCTATTTTATTGGATAAAATGGCTTATTCAGAAGAAGAGATTTTCCTTATTGAAATTGCCGATTCAAAAGATGATGCTCACGTGGTTGATAAAGATGAAGATATTAAACCAACTAATGCAAAGTCAAAGGATACAAGAAATGGTAACCTAAGTAATGGAAATAATAATAACAACAATAATAATACTACCAATCAACAATTAGAACCTGATTCAGATTCAGATGATGACGACGAAGATGACGATGGAGAATTACAACATTGGAGTTTAAGAAAATGTGCTGCTGCTACATTAGATGTTTTAAGTGAATCATTACCTGGTGATGTTTTAATGGTTACATTGCCAATATTACAAGAAAAGATTGTTTCTCCCCATTGGCCGATTCGTGAAGCAGCTATATTAGCATTTGGTGCTATGAGTGCAAGTTGTATTGAATTAGCTAGTGATAAATTACCTTCTTTAGTTCCATTTTTAGTTGATAGATTACAAGATACCGAACCAAGAGTTCGTCAAATTACATGTTGGACATTATCAAGGTATTCAACTTGGGTAAGCGATGAAGCTCATGAAGGTGGGGAATATGCCAATTATTTCCAACCTACTTTCCAATCAATTGTTACATGTGCATTAGATTCTAAAAAAATTGTCCAAGAAGCTGCATGTTCAGCATTATCTTCATTTATCGAAGAAAGTGATTCTTCATTAATTGAATTTTATTTATTACCATTATTGGAACATTTCTCCAAATGTTTCCAAGTTTATCAACGTAAGAATATAATCATCTTGTATGATTGTGTTCAAACATTTGTTGAAAAAATGGGATATGAAAATTTATCAAAAAATCCAGAATATGCTAATATTTTATTACCTCCATTGTTAACTAAATGGCAAGAATTAGATGATGAAGATACTGCCCTTTGGCCATTATTAGAATGTATGGCATCAATTGCATCTTCATTAAGAGAAATATTTGCTCCATATGCTGTCCCAGTTTATGATCGTGCCCTTAAAATCTTATCAAACTGCATATTATTAGATCAAGAATGTCAAACGGATCCAGGTATTGATCCACCAGAAAAGGATTTCATGGTCACTTCATTAGATTTAGTTGATGGATTAATTCAAGGATTTGAATATCATTCAGTTGATTTAATTAATCAGAATAAAAAATCCAATTTAATTGAATTATTATTGATTTGTTTTGAAGATTATAATGGTGATGTTAGACAATCTGCTTATGCATTATTGGGAGATTTAGCCATATTTGCCATTGATTTATTGAAACCATATTTAAGACAAATATTCATTAGTATTGGCAATGAAATTAATAATAGAACTTATGAAACTTACCCAATTTATAATAATGCCATTTGGTCATTAGGAGAAATGTCAATTCGATTATCAAAAGAGGAAATTCAAGAATATATTAGTAATTTCCTTGATTTATTAATTCCTGTTATTAATAGTTATGATATTCAATCTACAGTTATTGAAAATGCAGCTATTTGTTTAGGTAGAATGGGAATTAATACACCAGATTTAGTATCATCAAGAATAATTGAATTTATTCAATCATGGTGTTCGAAATTTTTATATTTGATTGATAATAATGAAGAAAAAGAATCAAGTTTTAGAGGTATGATAAATATGATTAATTTGAATCCTGATAATGGATTCGGAGGAATTTCAACTCAACAAGGTAAAAAGAATTTAGCAGGATTTTTAACTTGTATTGGTAATTATCAAGATTGTCCAAATGATTTACAATCAAGTTTTATTGAATTAATTAATAATTATAAGCAATTACTTGGTAATGATTCATGGAATCAAGTGTTAAATTTCATTAGTGATCACGATATTAGAAATCGTTTGAATAGTATATAGATTTTTTTACAACTCCCCCAATATATATATATATATATATGTATATGTATATGTTTTATAACGTATCTTCATTTTGGTATAATATTTCATTGACTAATCCAATAGGTAGATCCCAAACTCCACTGGGTGCAAAATGAATATAATCTAAACACCTCATCTCTTTATCATCATCTCCATCTTGTTCTCCTTCAACTTCATCAGGAAATACGGAATTTTCATCAATTATACATCTAACATCGTTTAATTTCAAAGTCAATATTTCTAAATTATATAAAGCTAACCACCAATAAATGAAAATCATTAAAATCAACGAATATAAAGGAATAGCAATACTCCAATATTTATTAGGATAATAATCGATAAATAATTTATATTTAATTATATCATCATTTAATAATATCCATAATATATAAATAATTAAACAATTACAAGATATTATAAATATTGAAAATCCTTTATATTCTGATTTTTGTCCTTTTGTTATATTACTTACTGTAACATCGGATTCTCTAGCTAATTTATCTTCTGGTTCATTAATAGTTGATGACAAATGCTGCTGCTGCGGAGATGGAGACGAAGGTCGTGAAAAGGATGCTGATAGTTTGTTAAGATAAAATGACATGTCCTTCAGTTGGTTAGTTGGTTCTGGTGGTGGTGGATTGTGGGTTGGAAACTTTTTTTTGTTTGGTGATGATTTTATTTTTTAACTTACGTGTTAGTATGGTGATATGATAATAGACAATGTAGAGCTGCTACAACAAAGTCTACATAAAGAATGAGGTAATATTAATGAAGAGATAGTGACAAATGATGATGATGATGATGATATATATCCACTTATAGGTCTACAAATTAAATAATATTCTTAGAAGTATAGTAAATCTTGTGGATTGAGTGATTTATTTATTGATTGACTGCTATATAATTTAGAATGATTTGTTTAATATTCATAGATAACCAAAAAAATTATTCATTGATAGATATTAATACCCATTTAAACCAATTGTTTTCTTGAACCTCTAAAGAATAATTGAACAATGGTAATTTGTAAGAAAGCCATACCAACCATTAATAAAACTTCAAAGATTGAGAAATAATAGATTCTTGATTCAGTAGATTGAACAGTTGCTTGGTTTCTATTATTTCTGGTTTTGTAATATTGTAAAGCTTTATATAAGCCATCTAATTGATCTTCAATTTTATCAACAGTTTTTCTCATATTTTCAAACATAAGTCGAAGATTTACCACTTGGTTGATTAGGTAAATTAGCTTTAAATTTACTATCACCATTTTGTTCATTATCATTTTCAAATTTGATTTCAAAATCAACAATTTTTTCAGCAAATGTAGACATTGTATTTGAGAAACAAAATTCATATTCTCCAGTATAATCAGCAGTAAATACAAAATCTCCTTGTCTTTGTTTGGTATCTTCCATAACTTTATTTCCATTTGGATCAGTTATAACATAATCAACATCAAATGATCCTCCACTTTGAACAGCAAAATAGAAACTAATTGGAATTTTTGGCTTTTCAGTAAATACATAAAAACATGATTTTTCATTGGCTCCTAATATAAATGTGAAAGCTGAACCTGCTATCAATTGAGTTAATCCCAAAATACAAATAATAAATGAGAACATCTTATTGAATATAGATAACAATAGTGTAATGATCCGTTGGGTAGTATATCGAATAACAACAACACAATAACAAGGAGTAGAGAAATGAAAAAGTTGGTGGAAATTTTTTTTTTTTTTTTGATTTCGTTCAAGCAAACAAAAAAAAAAATTTTAAGACGCGGTGGTCAAAAATAAATTGTTCTTAGTCGTGTACACAGTGAGAACTCCTATTGAACACGTGACTAAGTAAGGGTAGGGTCCCATGTCAAAGTATGTAAATAATATTATATCGTCGTAAGTCTTGATGGTTGTATTGTTGAAATAATTATAAATAATATATACATGAATGGAATATTTACACACACAGACAACAGATTACATTCTTTATTTTTTTTTACTGTTCAGGGTGAAGATAAATCATCTTACCAGAAGCATCAAAACCAATAGCCCTATCTTTCTTTCTATCTCTTCTAGAAGCACCATAACGATGACCAAATGTACCCGCTGTTTTTTCAACAAATTTAAATGTGGATCTATCACCTTCTCTCTTCTTACCATACAAAACATCAACCTTCTTATCTTCAGTTTGTTGCTCGTCAGTTTCTTCAACATTAAATTCAGTCAATTTCTTTAATGTTGTTTCGGCTGGTTCCAATTGTAAAATCTTAGCAGCATCAACTGGACCAAATGGTTCAGATTCTTCAATAGTCAAGAATCTATCATGCAAAGTTTTGTAAGGAGTTGGAATTTCTGTTAAATTATCAGCACCATAACCACCTTTAAATACTGGAAACATACGTTTCATAATTGTAGAAAATCTCTTTAAATCTTCAGCAACTTGTTCCTGTAATAGAATATATTGTTAGTAATGCTAATTCAAGTTCAAATAAATCATTAATTTGTTATTTTTATTCAGGGCATAAAAGTCTAACCATGTAAGTTGTCTTAAAGACTAATCGAAAAATAATAATGGCAATTTCATCATTCTAATAACAAATCAAACAATTACTGTTAATACATACTTTTGGTTCGAATTTCAGTTCAATTTCTTTTAATTTCAAGATGGCTTCAATTCTTAAAAGATTAATACCATATTTATGAGCAATTTCTTGAGGATGCATACCTTTAATAGTTGCATCTTCTACTATTTTATCCTTCATTTGATCAGATATCAATTGTGCAGTTTTAGTGTAGGTATTATTTGGAAATGGATGTACTGAAGGATTTCTTTCTCTATTATTGAAATTTTTTCCTGGTCTCTTAGTTTTAAATTGATCACCAACCAATGGTTTACCATCATTAACAACATATCTTGGTCTGTTATCTTGTGGAGGATAATAATATTTATTGTATTTATGTTCACCTTTGATGTTTTTTGGACCAAAAAACTCTTTGGCCTCCTTCAACAACATATCTTTATCCATTGTTGCTCTTCTGCTTATTTTTAAACATGGCATACTAGAAGAAAGCAGTCTAGACTGCAGTATAACCAAGGATGATTTCCTTACCACCACCATACTTTGTTTGTTAGAGATCATGGTAGTTTGATAATTAGTTGTTGGTGATGGGACTCAACTTTTTTTTCTCACTGACAAATGAAAATTTTTTCCTGTTGGTTGTCTGGGTGGTTTGTCTCGCAAAATTTTATATTTTTACAACCAACCGAAGAGAAGCAAAAAAAAAAAGAGAATGTCGGTTGACGACATTACAAGAGAATGTCGCAGAACTGCATACAATCGTGAGGGCAATGGAAAGTTTGGTTTCTCTCTTTTTTTTTCTCTCTCCTTCTTCTTCTTACCAACCAATTTTTGTTTTGTTTTGATTTTTTTTTTGGTGATTTCAGACAACCAAACGGAGACCCAACTTGAAGACACAGTAATAGCAAACCGCGTGCATTTATTATTTATTAGATACTGGGAGAGGGACATAATTACATGTTGCAAGAAGTCATATCAACAATAAAACCACAGGATCAACCGCAAATGATGGTGCAAAATAATCCACAACATCTTCAAGGATTAAACGCGTCTAGTGTATCAAATCTGGGTATCAGTCAACTCAAAAGAAAACAATCAAGCGAAACTGATGATCCCTTTAAAGATAGATCCTACAAGATTAGAAAAGATGCCAATGCTACTACTACTACTAATAATAATATGTTCAATCTTAATTCTGGTAATTCATTTATTCGAAACTCAAATTTAATTAAATCCTATAAACATACACGAGACGAAAATCTACAAAATTCCACATATGGCCAAACAACTTCAACAGAAGAAGTGGGTACTAATACAACCACTAGTACCACCAACATTACAACAAAGAATAATGATATTCCAACTCAACAACCTCGCAAGTCAAGCAAGCAAGAAGATGTAATAGACACGGGTAATGATAATGGCGGTGAAGAAGAAGAGGAAGAAGAGGATGAAGTAACGTTGGAAGTATTGGAAGATATGCAGAAATTAGAATCTAATTTCCCTATATTAGCTACTGATTATAGATTAATCGACAAAATCGGAGAAGGTACATTTTCAACTGTATACAAAGCTGAAGCTCTTGGCGGCAAAATACGATTAGGTTCAGATATGTGGAAATCACCACCTTTAAAGAAAATGAGAAGTAGCAATGAGAATAGTAGTGATAACCTGGTTAAATCTAAAAAAAAGAATCCTATCGTTGCATTAAAACAAATCTATGTCACATCTTCACCAAATAGAATCTTCAATGAATTGAATCTACTTTATATGTTGACGGGGAATTCACGAGTTGCTCCATTATTAGATGTTTTACGACATCAAGATCAAATTTTAGCTATTCTACCATATTATCATCATTGTGATTTCCGAGAATTTTATCGTGATTTGCCAATTAAAGGGATCAAGAAATATTTATGGGAATTATTCCATGCATTAGATTATGTTCATTCCAAGGGAGTTATTCATCGTGATTTGAAACCAACTAATTTCTTGTATGATCCTTTTAAAGGTAAAGGAGTATTGGTTGATTTTGGATTAGCTGAAAAGGAAAACCCAATCAATATTCTGAGTTCATCATCTACATCTTCCAATTCTACTGCATGTCCATGTTTAAACAGAGAGCCGGTTACAATTAACCGAATTCATACCAAAAGACTCAATATTAAAGGAGCATATCCAAAAAATGATACTCGTCCACCAAGAAGAGCCAATAGAGCCGGTACAAGAGGTTTTAGAGCACCCGAGGTTTTATTCAAATGTACCAATCAAACAACAAAAATAGATATTTGGTCAGCTGGTATCATAGCATTATCAATTTTTCTTCGAAAATTCCCATTATTTAATTCACCAGATGATACTGATGCTATTTTAGAGATGGCGTGGTTATTTGGATATGATAAATTACTCAAGTGTGCAGAATTACATGGATGTGGATTGGAAATTTGTGTGCCTGAAATCTATAGAAGCAATGAGAGTTTAATTAAAATTGCATATGATTTTTTGAAAGAAGAAGATGATAATGGATGTTTCCCACCTGATAGTGTTGTTTATGATACATTGGACTTGTTTAATGAACGTGGAGATAAGTTTGTTAAACCTATTTATACTATAAGAGAAGGAATTTCAGAAAGTGAAAAACGAAAAATCAATGATGAATTTCGTAAAAAACATGATAATTATAAAGATCATAAATATTTAATTGATTTATTACACCATTGTTTTAGAATGAATCCTCAAAAACGTTTAAGTGCTGGAGAACTATTGGAATTACCGTTCTTCCATGAGATTTTGCAAATTGATGAAGAAACTAAATTTGATTTTGATGATGACGATGATGAAATTGTATTGTCTAAATAGAATTACTAATAAATAAACGAGGAAGTATTTTTTACTGGTGAGATGATGCCTACTAATTCTATCACACACGTAACTATATTAATAAATAAACCACAATATAAAAACGTACCATTTAAATGTTAAATATAAATAACTGTATAAAGAAAAACCCAATACACAAAGAACTGAAATATAGTAAAACAAGAATAATACAAAAATTATAATATGTATAGAACATATTCTTAACTATCATAAATATCATAATTATAGTCATCATAACTTTCATAATCATAATCACTATCAAACAGGATTCTTCTTGATCTTTTCCTTGGATTAACCATTGTTGTATGAACACCATTTGTTGAAGAACCAGAACTATTATTATTAGTACTACCATTACTTGTAGTGATGGTATTTGTAGTGGTATTATTTAGAATTCTATCAGATGAAGTATCCTTTTTCAACTCCTTAGGCTTCAATGTATCATTAATCATTGATTTATTCCATTTTCTATTCAATTTATTAATCAATTCATTTTGTTCCTGTAATGTTTGCATGATTGGTAAATTTGGAGGAATTAAAGTACTTGGAATATTAGGTGCTGGTACGGATTTTCTAGACATTGAATTAGGTAATAAAGGAGAAAAGAATTTTGAATCTAATAATTCACTTGATATTATTGGTGGTGATAATGGAGGAAGTGGAGATAATGGATTATTTGATGTTGACGATAATGGAGATGTTGATGAAGATATAGCAGATAAACTTGAACTTAGACCATTATTATTGGTATTGTTGATATTATTTGAAACACTGTTGTAAAATTCAAGTTGTAAGTCCTTTGAAATGGCTAATTTTCGTTTAATATACATTGATTGCTGCATTAAATTTGCAGTTTTCAGTTTTTTCAAATGTTTATCTGCGTTACCACCGGTACTGGTACTACTACTGCTGCTGTTACCACTACCATTGCCTGTTGTCAACGAGTTAGGAGATGATATAGGATCATTTAATTTTGATGAAGATGAAGTAGGACTTCCACTTAAACTATGAGGTAAAGTAGTCATTAAAGTAGGAGAAGTTGGAGGTTGATGTGTATGATGAAGATTGTTAATTGAATCATCAAATTTAAATTTAAAATCTCTTTTCAAATACCCGTCTTTGCTATTAGATCTTCTTTTAAATCTATTTGAAGGTTTAATAATTGTTCTTGAAGGAGTGGAGGAATCAAATTCAGAATCATCATCAGATATAATTGCACTTGAATTCACAACTCCTCCAATAATACCATTAACCTGTTTTGAATGAATATGAGTAAAACCATGGGTTGCTGAATGCCCTGATAATGACACTAGACTAGTTGTACTATTATTTCGAGTGTGTGATCGTAGATTATCATCCATGGAGATGATTGAATTTCTAGGGCTTCTATCTAAACTAACAATTGACATACTTCGTAAAGAATTAGGAGTGGCCGTGACGCTATCCTTTTGACTTATAGCATTGGATGTGAGGGGAGGTAATATTGGAGTAGTAGATGTATTCTGTGATGTTGTTGAAATACCAGATGCAGGCATAGGAGTCGGAGTCGGAGTAGGAGCTGATGGAATAGGAGGAGGAGGTAGTGGTGATGCAGAATCTAAATTTGAAGTAGTGGTATTAGTGCTTGCCATAGTTTCCATTGCGGTTCCTGATGAAACTGACGCAGAAGGTGCAGTGGTAGTATTATTATTACTAGTAGTAGTGGTGGTGATAGATGTAGCAGTATGCTCTGTTGGAATGGGATGTGATGTTGTTGATAAAGGGGGAAGATTAGGGGGATGGTGAGGCTGAGAAGGTAGATGATTAGATGGGACTGGGGTGGATGGGTGGCTTAACCCACTACTTGCCCCACTATTGTTAAGACAGGGAGTCATTGAATGATTTGAAGAAAGGGAATTCACAGAAGAAGAACGTTGTCTTGTAAATGTGAATGACATATTCGTTGTTGTCTCTGTTGTGATTATTCCTCTTGTATATATATGTGTGTGTGTGTATAATTTTTTTTTTCTTCTGTTTTTCTGTGACAGGTTTTGAATGAATTGCTCGATGAATTTTTGTTTGCAGGGATTTTTATTTTTGAGCCCAAAAGATGGGAAAAAAAACCCTTTTGATCGGCCCAGATAGCTGGCAGTATGATTTGATAATTAGTTGTACTGATGAATCTGATTAGTTGTTATTGATGATAGTGATGAATAGTCACGCGGATAGAATTGTCTTGTGATGTATGTAATAGGAGTTACCCTTTTGTGATAGTCATTCCATCTTGTTCATCATCATCATCACGTCTTTCTTGTCATCAAGATTGTGTGAGATTCTTTTTATTTTTTATATTTTATTTTTTTGTATTTATTTACGAGGCACGTGAATAACAAACACGTGATATTTCTAATAATCTTATTGTTTTTTATTTTCCAGGAAACTACTACAGTACATAATATCCTATTGACTAATTGGACAGTTTCTTAAGTATTCAGCTTTGTTTTTCAAAATTCTAACAGATTTACAGAAGATTTCATCAGGAGTCATAGCACCAGTACTTTCAACATTAAATATAAAATGATCTCTTTGTCTACCCAATTTAACTTTACCATCAAATTCAGGATGTCTTAAAACTTCACGAGAAACAGTATCTTTTCTAGCATCAGCAACATAAGCTTCACCAGTTTTGGAGTCAATACCAATAACACCAGGTGGGAAACATTTTTGGAATTTTTCTGCCAATTTACCAGTAATTGGTTCTTTTATATCAATAACTGGTAATAATCTATAAGATGCAGTAGCAACTGGGGAAAATTTAGCATGATCTGATCCAATACCTAAGATACAATGAGCTCTTAATGAAATTTCTTGACCTGGTCTTAACTTAGCGATTAAAATATTTGGATCACAAGGTACTACAGGAGTATCCCTGAATTTTTCTGCTTGAGTACCATGAGGTTCAAATTTTAAATCCTTAGCATAAACATTTGAATTTTTATACAATACATTTGGATCGGTTGCATCCTTTGGAGCATTTGGATTTTTGGTACAAGTGACATCTAATGACAAGACAATAGTGTTATCTTCAGTGAATCTATCATTAACATCAACTGATTCATCAACCCAAGACAATTTATCTGGACTAATATTCCATGGAATTAACCCAATTCTTTGTGCTAACACTTCATCTTGAATAACTGAAGTATTCATAAACATATATACAGTTTCAACGGCAACTGAAGGAACTTCAGCAATCATAATACGACGAAAAGCATTGGATATAGATGTATCTATATGGATCAAATCAAATGTACCGGTTCTTTCTCCCATATTGGTTATTTTAATTTCAAATTTATTCTTGAATTTTTCAATATCCCATGCATAATCTCCATTTTGTTGATGACCTGGGAAATCAGTGGAGGTGGTATTTGTAACTCTATTATATTCTATTCCAACAATGTTATTATCTGACATTTTGGTACTATTTTCTTTTTGAAGGGGTGGTAATTGTTTGTTAATTGAATAGGTTTTTTTTGTTAAAACTTTTTTTTTTCATTTCAGCTTATAAATCTCATCTCTTTTCCGTCTCTCAATTAGAAACATTGGTGTGCGTGCATTTACCGAAAATATGAAAAAAGTATATAAACTCAAACAGAAATTTTTTTTAAACTAACAGGAAAATGCAAATGAAAATTTTGACAACTACCCAGGATTTGACAAAGTCGGTCAACTAATTGATAAATGGTGATGTATCATGTCTAGTATTGATTGTATGGTCTGACATTACTTTACTAACATTCAGTTAATATCATCTAGCAATCTTGATTCTGGTCTCATATTTGTTTTTATTTGACCTATGTTGGAGATGTTGAAATCATGGGAAGAATAAACAAATAGAAGACTTCTAGTTTCATGAGTTTATTTATACATCATTTTAAATATATATATTACCTATAATAATTTTGTGTTTATTAATTAAAACCATTCTATTCAAACCAATGTAGGAAATCTCTCTTTTATGATTTCATACAAATAATCTTGGATTTGGAAATGCTCCAGGCATTTGAGTACTTTCATTATTCAAATTAATAGGTTGTAAACTTATTTTATAATTCATTACTTTTTTAATATTTCCCAATAAATCTATAGTTAATAATTCGACATTCCCGTTATATCCATCTCCTTCATCATAAATTCTCTCATCTTCATCAACCTCGTCATTACCATTCTCTTCATTGACTTGTTTAATTTCAAAAACATCCTTTTCATTCACAACTCCAAATAAATTATGAAAAATTAATTGTGTTAGAAATACTAAAATATCCAATAATATAACTTCAAATCTATTGAATGGTATTCTATCACCAATAAATTGTATGGTTATCCCACCATATAAATACCCTTTATCATTAGAATAACTTGAACCAACTCCAAATATTAAATGCCAAAATATACAAAATAAATTCCCAATAATAACTCCGCGTAATGATACTTTAGTTAATGATTTTTTATAATCTTCAGGAATATTAGTTATTCTAGATATGATTTTTGGATCAATATTTAATATAGATAAATGAACAGTTGCTCTAATTAATAACTTCAAAAATGATAAATCACGAAGATAAATTAATACAATCAAGAATATCTCTAGAAATTGAATTGATTCTTTAAGATCACTTAAAAAGAATCGTTTTCGTTTTATTAATATTGAGTTATTATTTTGTACTGTTTGTTGGGGTGTTGGGACTTTCTGTCTTTGGAAATCTAGGAGTTCAATTGGTATATTCCCCCTCTCTGTCATAATAGATTATATTGTGCTTAGTAGGGTTAATCAGTTATGGTGATTCTGGTATCTAAATCCAAGTTGATGTTTGTTGGCTCGTTGGTTGTCTGGTTGGCATTTGATTCTTTATTATTTTTTTTTTTTTTGGCGGTGAATTTTTGGGTTGTTGTGGTGGTTGTCTGGAGAGAGAACAAATTATTGGATCTGTGATCTCACCCCTAGCAGTATTCTGGAACCAGTCTGGTGCGAAATCTACGTCGATCCATAATACACCAACTATCATCATATCGATATCCATATATTTTACATAATGATTATAAAATTTCATTCATAAACTCACTAAGTGATTTAGAGACAAGCTCTACAATATGGTCAATATCTTCAGAGGTTATAGTAAAACTTGGAGCGATAATTATATGATCACCAATGACACCATCAATAGTACCTTTACCAGGATAAACAACAACACCATTAGCCATACACACCTCAGCTATTCTTCTAGATAAATTCAACTCGGGATCAAATGGTTTGTTATTCTCTTGCTGTCTACCAAATTCAATACCCCAGAACAACCCTCTTCCTCGAATATCTACAACTATTGGAATCACACCTACTTTTGCAAGCAATTGTTCACCTAAATATTCTCCCATTTTCTTGACATTATCCAAAAGATTATCCCTCTTAATAATTTGTTGAACAGCATAACCAGCTGCACATGAAAGGGCAAAACTTTGATATGAAAGACCACAATTAAACATGCTTGAGCCATTAGATAACCCACAAAATAAGTTTTTTACTAACCATAACGCAAGACAACGGAGGTGGG
>NW_003020049.1:885702-887326 GCF_000006335.3 Candida tropicalis MYA-3404 | reverse complement strand
CCTGTGGTAGCACCAACTACTGTTTCGGCAAAGAAAGCAGCAATATTCTCCGGACCAACTTCTGTAATCTTTTCTTCCAATTCATCCAATAATCTTTGAGTGTATTCTTCACTAGTTTCACCTTCTTTCTTGTATCTGAATTCGTAACATGGACTGACTTTATGAAATCTTTTACTATCAATTATTTCTTCATATGGTTTTCTTCTAGCAACATGACCAGATAATGACATCCCACCGAGACAATTTCCATGATAAGATTGATTTCTGGAAATAAATTGATTCTTTGTTGGCTTTCCTAATTCATACCAATATTGAACTGCCAATTTTATAGCAGCTTCATTGGCTTCACTTCCCAGATTAGCAAAATATACTCGATCAATTTCTTTATTATTTGAAATCAAATAATTTGCTAAAACTTCAGAAATTTCAGTAGTAAATTCATCACCTGAATGTATATAACAAACTTTATTCAATTGTGAAATTAAAGCTTGATTAATTTCTGAATTATTATGACCAACTGAAATTACGGCTGCACCTCCAACTGAATCAAAAATCTCTTGTGATGTCTCCGTGTAGAGATAATTTCCATTGGCATGATTGATGATAGTTGGAGTTACTCGAAGATCACGATGAAGAATACTCGATGATGAAGTGGTTGGTCCAGTCATTGCTAGAGTTGGTGATGTTGATACTGATAAGGAAAGTGCAATAAATCAAGGCGGAATTTTCTTTCTTTTTATAATTGCGCGGAAATTGGTTTCTATACGAGAGTTTTGATTTGAAGTATTGATAACTGTATAATTTACTAGTAGAGTGATTAACTTTATAGAATTGAAAATATCATGAGAATCGGTTCTTACACCGTTGTTAATTGAATTTCAACATCCATGTGGGTTTAACTCTGTCGGAAGTATTTACCACTTCTGGAAGACCCATTGAAATTTTGTTATCTCTTTATGTAACCCCCCCTTATTCATTTTTGCGGCAATCCAAATCCGGGGGGGGGTTATCACACATACACAATTAACGAAATATTTAAAGCCATACACTTGTTCCCATCAATTGCAACGTGCAAAATGTTTCCTTACTTACTATTTGCTCTTTATGACTCAATTTACTGATTCCGAATTACAAAACTCTAAACTTATTCATAGATCTATAACAAAACCACCAACGGTTCTAATCAAAGCAAAAGGTCAATATGTTTATTCACAAGATGGTAAAAAATATCTTGATGCAATAGGAGGAGCAGCTGTTATATCAGTTGGTCATAATAATCCAGAAGTTATAGAATCCATTCATTCTCATATGTTAAATAATATAACTTATTCATTTAATGCGGATTTTACAATTCCTATAGTAGAAAATTTTGCAAATTTACTTCTTGATGGATATGATGATAAAATAGCAAAAGTTTATTTTGCAAACCTGGGTAGTGAAGCTAATGAAAATGCAATTAAGTTGGCAATTCAATATTGGATTGAAATGAAAAAACCAACAAAGAATCAATTTATTTCTAGAGGTATGTCATATCATGGAAATTGTCTTGGTGGAATATCATTATCAGGAAATAAAGCCAGAGTTCAACATATGAAGAAATAATCGATAGTAAGAGATTCATAAA
>NW_003020049.1:884008-885244 GCF_000006335.3 Candida tropicalis MYA-3404 | reverse complement strand
CCCGGTACATTTTTTGCATGGGAACAAGAAGGAATAACCCCAGATATAACAACATCGGGTAAAACCATTTCAGGCGGTTATTGTCCATTATCTTGTGTTTTCATAAATCAAAGGATTTTAGACAGATTGATATCTGGCTCGGGTATACATAATACTGTTCATACATTTCAAAATTTTTCTATTTCTTGTGTTGCTGGATACACTGTTCAAAAGATTATTAAACGGGAAAATCTTTTACAGAACGTTACAAAAATGGGTAACTATTTTGAGAAACAGTTAATTGAAAAAGTGTTGAATAAATTCGATATTGTTGTCGATATCAGAGGTAGAGGGTTGTTTTGGGGTGTTGAGTTTGCTATCGATAAAGAATCAAAAGAGCCATTTGAACTGGATTTAAATGTTGGTTATAAAAT
Source organism: Candida tropicalis MYA-3404 (assembly GCF_000006335.3). NCBI lineage: Eukaryota > Fungi > Ascomycota > Pichiomycetes > Serinales > Debaryomycetaceae > Candida > Candida tropicalis. The sequence goes on along the minus strand of NW_003020049.1, from coordinate 884,831 downwards.
CGGTGACTTGATCAAAAAACATGGAGTTATTGGGTATCCTGGTAAAGGTACTATTGATGGGTACAAAGGAGATCATATTTTGTTTGCACCTAGTTTTGACATAACCGGTCAAGAAATTGATATCATTGTCGAAGCTTTAAGTTCTGCTATCCAAGATTTTCAACACGAATGCATCTAGAATAATAAAATAGTAGATATATTAAAAAATAATAATGTTACAAAAAGAATAATCATAATAATAACAGATTACAAAATACAATAATGATTATTAACGTATGGATTATAATTGATCATATTGAGACTCTAATTCGCTTCTTTTAAATATTGACTCATGTCTTAAATAACTTCCTTTGGTTTCCCACTTGACATTATATACAGCATAACTTAGACCAGAGTGATGATTTTGATCTAACCAAGATCTCGAATTTATACCATTTTGAAAGAATCCATAATATTTGGGTAAATTAGGTAATAACAATATCTCGACAGATAAATCCCCATAAATTCCTTTATCTATACCCATTGATTCTTTGTCCTCCATGACATTCAAAGGTTTAATTAAATCTCTAGCAGTCCAATTCTCATTCCATATGGATAAATCGATACTATTGTTAAATAAACCTAAATGCATCAATACTTGTAAAAGATCAGAATCATCGGTATAAACTCCACTTGCACCACCCCATAATTCCCTTGTAATTAAATCATTTCCAACATCCTGTTTAAATTCAATGATGTGTCTAAAAGGGAATTTTGATTTCATATACATTGATATAATCTGAAGGTAATGGGGGATAGTAGGATATATCTGACTTGACTGTGG